>NC_083463.1:25595639-25728139 GCF_030014155.1 Tachysurus vachellii | reverse complement strand
TTGTGTTTATTGCAGCAGGAAGGTTGTCTTTGTGCTAGAAGGACAGTGTTGTGATGCAGAGCAGGACGGAGCTGCAGGAACCAGGCAGTACAACAAACGAACTGAAGTCAGAGCATGAACTCCATCTAGCCCGCGTGACCCAAATGCTAACACGTTAACCCGCTGGCACTGTACCGATGAATCTGCACCCTGTCCGACTCACCTAACACTTATCTGACCATGACACGTGCTGTACAACTTAACATCATCCATCATACACTGATGAGCAGTTCACACTTTGCTGAAAAACCTAATATTTTTATTTAAACTATGTAATATATTTTAATCTAACCGTGTGTGTGTGTGTAGAACCTGCACTGCATAACTTCCATAATTCACTTCAGGTGGCTCTGCACACATCGTGATTAGTCATGTGTAAAGTGCTCTTACGTTTGTAGCGCAAAGTGACGTATTCCACAATCACCAGACGATTAGAAATCCTACATACTTAAAGAAATACTAATTCCGTTTGAGAGAAATACTACATCCTGTACGAGAGTGGAAGATTTAGCCCGAGTGACTAGTCTGTCCCCTTTAACACTATCCTTACGGAGGGGAGACAGATGAGCGCTGTCTTGTGCATTCTCTTGAGCACTTGTTCTGCTTCAGCTCTCATGCAATTATGACATTTTAATAATAAAAACAGCATGGATTTGTTACGAATATATAGCGGCACCAAAAAAAAATTATTAATTATAAATGCATGATATAAAGGATTGGATATCAGGAACGAAGAGTGGATTTGATCAAATCCTGTAAAGGAGGGTCACAGGGGTGTGCATTTGGAAAAGATCTCTTTTTTTCTTTTTTACATTTAAAGAGACAAATAAAACTTATTATATTTGCAATTAGTCATAGATGATGTCTTAATTGATTTAAATTCATTTTAAACTTTTAATGTATGTATTTATTTCTTTTTATTTATGTTTATTTTGTTTTATTCTGTTTCTATACTTCTGTAAAGCTGCTTTGAGACAATGTGAATTGTCAAAAGTGCGATACAAAATAAACTGAACTGAATTAATTAATAAGTCACAGTGATAAAAGATAACGAGCAGCAGCAATGTAATCTGCACTGGGATCAAATGTAGCTAGTTATTCATGTACGTTGTAAATAACCTCTGTTTGGCCTCTGACATTGTGTGTGAAATGTCCTCTAAGTCCTAGTAATGCCTCATATGAAAATATCTGTAGTTTGTGTGGTATCCTTATTTGTGTACATATACGTTAGTGTATTTCAGTGAGGAGACATGTGATGTTAGACCACAAAACCACTTCGTTATAATCGTAATCTTAAACCTAGTCGTCATTTTCGTACAAACTAGGCTAGGCAGGAAAATCGAAACCTTGTAGAGCGCTCAATTTTTCTGCAGCGTCAAATCAAAGCAGAGGCTCGATCGTGCGTCGAAAGCCGACAGCATCGAAGCTTTTCTTTCAGCAAAGAAGCGCAAACTGTGAAATCCAAACTGCCTTGAAGCTCTGTGATGCCTGGCGTATCTATAGGACGTGTCAGTCATCTGCGTGAGATCAGCCTAAACACGCTGTGGCTCTCTGTTGCCTCACTGTGATTAAAATGCAGCAGTGCGTGTGGGAACACTGGCCATCATTGTGTGACAATTTGAAGGCTGAACTGATCTCATCTGTATGCACAGTGACACTGTGTCCTCGACACAGCTATAAATAAAGAGCTTCATGCTCGCTTCATATCATATATCGTAACAGACGCATTCTGGAAATAAATTTTATTAAAAAAATTAAAAAAACCTTCAATAAACACCTGCGATCAATACATCAGTGATAAAGATGAAGAAAATGATTTTGCTCTGATTCTCTTCTTCATGGTCTCACTCACTCTCACTCGGCTTTATCACAGAGTGGCCAGAAGGGGGCAGTGCTGGTATCTAAACACTCACAGTGAACTACTGGCTCAGCTTTCCAAAACAAACCACTCAGAAGATTAGACTTGTTTAGGTCTTATTTAACATTGTGTTGTCCATGTTGTGATTGTATAAGCGCACAAAGTGAAAGCACTTTACACTGTAACACAGCGGTGTGTCAAACAACAGCGAATCATCTGTTTCCACCTAACTCTATCCTCGCACAAATTACCTTCATGTCCTTATTTAACACATCCATACGTCTCTTTGTCCTTCCTCTTGACCTCTTACCTGGCAGCTCCATCTCCAACATCCTTCTACCAATATAACCATCTTCCTCCTCTGTACATGTCCAAACCATCTCAATCTAAACACAGCTGTGTGTCAAGCAAACATCAAAAATGATATATAATATACACAAATCTCTCTCTCCCCATTTTCTGAGACTTTCTAACTTTTTTCAGGAATAATTACAAATTGACTTCTAGAAGCAAATCAAGTCATTGCTAAATTTGTTTTTAATTTCTTTTCAAAATATGAATCAAAATATATACTTTTTTGTAGACTTAAATCAAGCACTGAAACAATGCTGCTTTATGTTTTTCATACAGAGCTACTTACTGATTGGAAACTGTTAGCCAACATGAATATCGTACTGCACAGGACAGAAAAGTGTCCGCTCTCAAAGACACACCTCAGCTTTAGTATTGGTCTGTGTAAATAAAGATGGCACTGGTTTTATATCCAGTGTCACTATCAGGATGGAGAACACTTGAATGGATTTTGGAGAGAGAGAGTGAGAGAGAGAAAGAGAGAGTGAGAGAGAGTGAGAGTGAGAGAGAGAAAGAGAGAGAGAAAGAAAGAAAGGAATCCTGTCAAATTTTGTAACACGTTCACATGCAATGTATCCAGCTTCTTTAACACAACTCAGCTTTATCGTCATTCTTCCACATACACAGTATACACAAAAGATTGACAAGCCGTTACTACAGACCAAGGTGCATAGGTATTTTTTATAAATCTGTCTATCGTGTGTATTTAAAAGGAAAAGGACTGACTTGGAGAAAAAACAAGTAAGAACATGAATTCAACTCGTACTCAGGTTTATCAGGGAGTAATGTAACCTGCATGTGACTTTTAGCTGGTGACGATATCATTCGTTTCCATGCCACACCGTGAGAGGAAGGTTGTGGGACATAGAAGAGGATATGAGGAAAAGAAAATACACAAGAGGAGTTAAACAAAACTCATGCACTCCTGTTGTGTTTTCCAAGCATGTCTGTGACAGTGTGAGATGAACACAAACGCACCAGGGTTTGATAGAATGGAGTGAATCTGAAACCAGGACAAGGAGGCGTCAGGAACGATCACACAGATTCAGATCACAGCAATGAGTTTGAAATGAGTTTAAAATGGGTTGCATGACACAAGGAGGTAAAAATTTCCACCTTCCACTAAAATAAATCCACCTTTTGACATTTTGACATTAATTTTTTTCCTTATTCATTCATTTAACAAAGAAAATTTAGGACTGAGAACACCAAAGATTCTGGAATGTACACTTTAATGTATAGTTTTGTCTAAGTCATGTTTAAGGCGGTGTATTTCCTGATGTAGCATGACGACGATCAACTTTAGAGTGACGCATTTTAATAAAAAAAAAATAATAGATTAAAAACCAGATCAGTATCAGAAAAAAGAGTTTTGAGCCGTTTCTAATAACAAATATGTTGAAATGTCCGACTTACAAAGACAGATATTTTACAGCCTGTCTGTGGCAGTCAATAAAGGCTATTACTACTACTACAGTGAATAAAGCAGATCCACCTTCATCTTAAATATTTGGATTAATCCTGAATCATCATTACCACATCATAGTGCACTGACAACTCTAACTCAATGTATTTAAGTGTTGCTCACTTTAAAACACTTTTTTTAACATCTAAACACTGATAGGGGGGGCATGGTGGCTTAGTGGTTAGCACGTTCGCCTCACACCTCCATTGTCGGGGTTCGATTCCCGCCTCCACCTTGTGTGTGTGGAGTTTGCATGTTCTCCCCGTGCCTCGGGGGTTTCCTCCGGGTACTCCGGTTTCATCCCCCGGTCCAAAGACATGCATAGTAGGTTGATTGGCATCTCGGAAAATTGTCCCTAGGGTGTGATTGCGTGAGTGAATGAGAGTGTGTGTGTGCCCTGCGATGGGTTGGCACTCCGTCCAGGGTGTATCCTGCCTTGATGCCCAATGACGCCTGAGATAGGCACAGGCTCCCCGTGACCCGAGGTAGTTCGGATAAGCGGTAGATGAATGAATGAATGAATAAACACTAATGGACATATTGGCGTGTACATCAAGATCATACATTGGCGTGAGCCACAAGAAACTCACACACCACCCCACTGCTGCGATCCCTCCACTGGCTTCCGGTATTCAAAACACTGATGCTTGCCTACAAAGCCAAAAATGGACCAAGACCCTCTTACCCCAAAGCTCTTATCACTCATCACACTGCACGTCGCTCCATCAGATCTACAGCACTACTCGACTGCTCCCACCATCTCTCAGGGGAAGAAGCAGATATACAGCAAGACTCTTTCTGATCTGCCATCGAAGAGGTGGAAAGAACTTCCCCTAAATGTCTGAACATCTGAGTCACTGGCTGTCTTTAAACGACAGGTAAAGACCAACCTCTTCCTGATAAACTTAAACTAGCTCTTATTTTCCCTGTTTAGTTTTTGTGTATATTTATACAAAATGAGAGTTTTGATGGTATCCTAAGTCTGTGTTAATGTATGTTAATGTATTCATTGACAGATTAGTTGACTCTGTGGATATGAGTTCTCACATCCCAATTAAGCATCACATCTGAGCCTCGGGTTTTCTAAACCATGTTATGTTTAAGAGTCTGAGGAAAGGTTTTAGGTTTCTTCACGTTTTAGGTTTCATGTTGTCTGCTGCTATCAGTTACCGTGAATGTTCAGTGTGAGTTAATCAAAACACAGGCAGCCAAGGAAGTCATGGAGAACCTGGAACGCACCCACATCATCATTATTTATTCAAAAAAGTCACCAGTTTCCATCATCCTTATCTAGAGACCAAGCCTGCCAGCTCAGACGAGACCGGCGCTTACGTTCAAGTTTATTTTCATGAAAACTAACAGAAACCTCAGTAGCATATGTGAATAAGAGAACACACACACACACACTCGACAGAGCTGGGGATCCATGTTTGGGAACAGAGTTGCAGGCTGATTAGGGCCTCCAGGTTAACGGAGCACACACAGACACACACACACACACACTGCAGCTCAGTGAAAAACACAAACACATGATCACCATGACACTGATGCTGTGTGCTTAGGCTGTGGCTTGTAGGCTAAGTGTCAGGTTGCTGTCCTAACTGACGTAGTAGAAGCTGAACAAAACACAGAACATGTGTGTAAACGTACACCAATCAGCCATAACATTAAAACCATTGAGAGGTAAATAACAATGATTATGTCATTACAATGGCACCTATAATGGGGTGGGATCTGTTATTCAAGAACAGTCAGTTTTCAAAGTTTTCAAAAGATCTAAGGGCTGAATAGTGAACACTAGACGACCGAGTCAGCGCGTCTCCAACACAGCAGGTCTTGTGTGATGTTTACATTGTGCAGTGGTTAGTAACTACCAAAAGTGGCTCAAGGAAGAACAACCAGTGACCCAGAGACAGGGTTATGGTCACCCAAGGCTCACTGATGCATGTGGGGAGTGAAGACTAGCCCGTCTGATCCGAACCTACAGAAGAGCTGCTGTAGCACAAACTGCTGAAAAAGTTCATGCTGACTATGATAGTAAGGTGTCAGAACACACAGTGCATCGTAGTTTGCTGTGCATGAAGCTGTGTAGGTTAAACTGGTCAGAGTGACCATGCTGACTCCTGTACACCACCAAAAACATCTACAATGAGCAGGTGAGCATCAGATCTGGAGCATGGAGCAATGGAAGAAGGTGGCCTGGTCTGATGTATCACGTTTTCTTTTACATCATGTGGACGGCCGGGTGTGTGAGCGTCACTTTCCTGGGGAAGAGCTGGCACTAGGATGCACTATGGGAAGAAGGCAAGCCAGTGGAGGTAGTGTGATGTTCTGGGTAATGTTCGGCTGGGAAACTTTGGGTCCTGACATTCATGTGGATGTTACTTTGACACGTAGCAGCTACCTAAACATTGTTGCAGACCAAGTTCACTCCTTCATGGCAACAGTGTTCACTAATGTCAGTGGTCTCTTTCAGCAGGATGATGTTCACTGACACTCTGCAAAATTCGTTCAGGAACAGTTTGAGGAACATGACAAACAGTCCAGGGTGTTGACATGGCCTCCACATTCCCCGGATCACCTTCACCTTGTAAAGTCCATACCTCAAAGGAACAGGGCTGTTTTGGCAGCATGAGAAGGACCTACACCATTTCAGGCAGGTAGTATTAATGTCATGGATGACTGAATATACACAAGTCATGTGTGTTAAAACAACTTAATCATTTCCACCCAATTTCTCACTGCTGTAATGTCCAGCGATTTACTCCGGTTAGGTTATATTTTGTGTAGGAGCTCACAGTTCAATATATAGAGGTTTTAAGAATGTTAAAAGGAGCCGTCACTGAAAAATATGTAAACAGGCTCAAGAATAGACAGAAGCATCTGAAATAATTTTGTACAGTTGCTCAGCTGCTGGAAGCCCCGCCCCCTTTCACCATCGCACACGCTCTCGAACCGATTTGAGACTGTTTTGGTGTTGATTAATGTGAAATAAACTCTAGCGATATATGTTCAACATGTATAACCTTACACAAGTTTATAGTCTGCAACCGTTCATTTGATTTTTGATTTAGTATAAATGACACCAAACACTTTACTCTTTAACTGAACAAGAAAAAAAGAAATTAAACAAAAGAACAGAAGGGAAAGGAACATTTTGGCATTAAATGAACAACTTGGCCCACAAAAAGTAAAATCTAAACTGTTAAAATTAACGCTGATGTAGATGGCAGTCTGAAAGTTATTAAATATAATAAGTGGGGGTTTTGTTTGTGAAACAACAAATAAGCAACTTTGTCAAGTGTTACAAAAAAGCATGTCGCTCATAGAAAGATCACTGAATTTAATTCATTTTTTCTGAACACCGCAAATCCATAACATACCTATATGAAAATGTGATCTCAAATATGACAGGCTTTTTATTCTTTGGCCATCTTTTACTCTTCAGAGCCTCTCAGATATTTAATGAAATCCCACTATAGAGATGTTTTCTCTAAAATGATCCATCGGACCTATATTCAGTCCTTCTAGGATTTCAGAGTTTCTTTGTGATCGTTGTGGCCAAACATGCTTGAGTTTGCTGCAGGTTCAAAATCTGTGATGCAGAAATCTGCAGAAAAACTGAGATTATTTTGAAAAATGACAAATAATCCAAAAAAATACCACGAGGGACCGTATAGTCTGCTTCAAAAAAGAGAACAGCAATGTCGTCACTTCTGCTTCTGCTATTCGCTGAAGAAATTAGAGTTTGAGATCAAAAGATGAATATGATTTCCTGATATTTATATGTATATACAGTGATACCTCGAGATACGAGTGCTTTGACATACAAACTTTTTGAGATACGAGCTGTGATTCGACCATATTTTTGGCTTGAGATATGAGCAAATTTTTGAGACACGAGCAACCGAGCTGCCGCCGCCGAAACAAAGATCCCCAACAACCACGTGTGCTCTGTTTCCCCCGCCTCAGCTTCCCGCGTCTCACTCGGTTAAAGACGCCTTTCCACTGCACACGACAAACGACGGCCGATAAACAGGAAGTCATTCATTTCCTATGGAGAGTCGCAAAGGCGCTGCGTGAGGTGTCGACCATCTGCAGATCTGTAATTTTCGGATCCGTTTTGAGCGTTGGAACCGTTAAAAAAATTTGAACTTGTGCGACTACACCGCATCCGATATGCCGACCGGACAGGTTTTTATTAAAACGACCGGCAGATGTTAGTGAGGAAAGAGTGACAAAAAAGGCAAAAACAAGTGAAGAGAAAATTAAGCAAAATTAATGTAAAAAAAACAGAAATTGTAGCAATTAAGTTCAGTTAAGAGAAATCAAGCATCGGTTAGTTCTGGCAGGCCACGTCGTCAAGCATGCATCAGCTGTTAATCAGCTGTCCACGACGCGCACCAATCCGGTTACGACATCCATATTACCCGACCATTTAAATTCCCATTCGCAGAGCCGCTTTCTAGCACTTTGCACTCCCTCCTCCAACCCTGACTCCACCATGCCGGAACCTGTGTTCCTTGTACCAGTTTACGTCATAAATCTCCACATATTTTTTTCGCTCTCTCTCCCTCTCTCTAATTATTTAATTATTTATTTATCCATTTATTATTTTCCTTTCCTATTTTTAACTCTATGCATGATTAATGGTTCTGTTATACGGGGGTCTATTCTATTTTCTAGTTGCTGCTCTCCCCGCTCTAAATGAAGTTTAGTTAAGTTCCATTTAAGTGTAAAGTAGCATTAAGAGTGCGAGTAAGTGAACGAAAGTGAAAGTGTAATTCCTCCTAACTCCTCCGCCTGTTTACTCCTCCCTCAACCTCTGTGTGCATCTTCCGTAAAGTAAAACCAGTTTATTTTTGTTAACATTCTCTTTTATTACTGTATGTTTTTATACAATATTTGTCATTTATAAATACAGGTACTGGGGGCACGGTGGCTTAGTGGTTAGCACGTTCGCCTCACACCTCCAGGGTTCGATTCCCGCCTCCACCTTGTGTGTGTGGAGTTTGCATGTTCTCCCCGTGCCTCGGGGGTTTCCTCCAGGTACTCCGGTTTCCTCCCCGGTCCAAAGACATGCATGGTAGGTTGATTGGCATCTCTGGAAAATTGTCCCTAGTGTGTGATTGCGTGAGTGAATGAGAGAGTGTGTGTGCCCTGCGATGGGTTGGCACTCCGTCCAGGGTGTATCCTGCCTTGATGCCCGATGACGCCTGAGATAGGCACAGGCTCCCCGTGACCCGAGGTAGTTCGGATAAGCGGTAGAAGATGAATGAATGAATGAATGAAATACAGGTACTGTACATTTTTCATATTCAAGACACAAACAACATTTTTACGAGCTGGAACGGATTAATGGGATTTCAATTAATTTAAATGGGGAAAATTGCTTTGAGATACGAGCAATTTGAGATACAAGCAAGGTCACGGAACGAATTAAACTCGTATCTCGAGGTATCACTGTATACACCTTTTGTTCAAACCCACACATGAACAGTACTGGGGCATGTAACTAAAAGGTGTGTTTTGTTGCCCAGGTGTATCACCAGATGAGAGATTATTCAAGTAGTTAATAGCTCTGAAGTGTATTTCTTGGTTTTTCCTTTTTAGCAACAAATGCAGGTTTCACAGGTGAAATCCAGGGCTTCAAACCAAGCGAGCGGTCTGTGTGTGAAAAGCAAGCCGAACTGAACCTGAAGAAATAAAGGAAAAAGGTTCAGAGCCACTGTACAGCACTCTGCTGCATTATAAAAGGAATAAAACACTATAGGATGTGCTGTTACAGGAAAGTAATCCACTTTTTGGTAACTTTTAGTAACATTAACTCACTTTGCCTCAGGCTGCATCACATCACGTATATAAACGCACACACACACACACGCAGTGTAAAAAAGAAATGTCAGGGCATCACTGTGCAGCTTGAGAAGAATTGAGGGTCTGTGTGTGCACATTCCCACCACTAACCCACTTTCCCCAAGAGGGCACCAAGCCAGCTGCAATTTTAAGCATAATTCAATTGCATGCAGTATTTTAGGCCACAAAAGTGGATTTGTGTGCTCTACACTCCATTCTAACCAGCTCTCAAATCTCAAGATGGCTCTCTACAAGCAACAGTGTTCTCTTTTTTACACCACTTCTTCCCTCCCTTTTATTCCTCCTCTCTGTCTGAAGCACCCAACTAGCCTCTTCCCCCTCTTCTGTTCAAAGTGAGGCCACGATGTGAACTAGGCAGACAGCCTTCCATTTCACAGAAAGAGAATGAGAGACAAAGCAGGCCGGAGAAAGAGGAAGAGCTTCATATGCCAGACCACAGCCCGGCTCTTATTCTTCACACGTGCACGCGCACACACACAAAGCCAGCTGTGAGTCCATTCAGTTCCCTAACAACAAAGCTCAGGGGAACAAACAAAGACCTCCAAAAATCCAACCGCTGTTTCTGTAGTATAGATTTAAAAAAAAAAATACACTTCCTCTCTTTTCTTCCTTCCAGTTTTTCTCGGACTGAACACAGTCAGGACGAGTGGCTAACGCTGTTGCAGCAAAAATGCTGAGTCAGAAGACACATAGGGCAGGAGGAGTGAAACACTGAGGTCAAAATGAAGGTGTTACGAATTTGAGAAAATTGGACCTTTACTGAGTGGTGACAAAAAACATGAATTGGTGTGAAATGTGCATCACTCATGACCATAGAAAAGGCTGTAAAACGGTTCTAATGCAGCAGCCTGCATTCCTCATACCCAGGATGTCGTGCTCTCATCACACTGTGTATTATTCAGAAAGCAGCTCTCTCACTTGTCTGCATGTCTAGTGCCTCGCTACAGTAAGATGAAATGCAGGATAACTGTTTGATGGACAGGTGTGATTGTGGGCTAAATCTAACAGCATGACAGATTAGATGTGCCAGTGAGAGAGATGTGCTTTCCATAAAAGACTGATGCACCACGCATATTTTCACACAACTGGATGACTAAGACCGGAACAGAAACATGATGTCATCCTGCGTCTCTAGGCCAGACGACCCCTCTGCTGCAAAAGTGAGTCACTAGCGCTCTGGACAGATTCGAATAAAATCACTGGCTCAGACAGCAGCCAGCTGGATACACACTCCTGTATAGTTTAAAATGACTGTCCCAAGGGCTCAAGTAACTGGGATTATGCTGGGTTCAGTCTTCTCATTGCCTGGTTTTGCTTGCCTCCCACATGATGGATTTTGGCCTGTAGCTTTCCTACTTTAACCACAGTCTGTAGATCTGTCACAAGCACAGTACGTGACATGGTGGATAAAACAGTGGCTCAGTTCTTGAGAAGACAATTTAATGCAAATAAAAAAACATAAAAAAAAAAAAAATAGGAAGACAGCTGGATTTCTTGTTTTTTTGGGACTGTAATTAATTAAAAGCATTGATTTTGTTTACCAGTGATCTGATTACAGCCATCTGTGTTGATGCAAACGAACAGTGTCAGGCTTTATGTCGTCCTGTCAGTGATCAGAGCTGCAAAAAAAAGTTGGTTATTATTCAATTATAGTTGAGTTCAAGGTTGAATTATACATAATGCCTTGGAGGAAATGTCTTTCCAAGTTGAGTCAGGGTATTTGTCTCTATACAGCTTCAGGATTATGGTGCAAATATACAGCAGTGCCCAGGACTACAAGGTTTTAATACACACCAGTGTGAGCTGAGTACAGGACAATACTTACACAGAACAGAACAATAAATACACAGAAACTGTATTAGTATGGTTAACATCAATACATTTAGTGTTACATAAAATGCCCTACTTAATCTGAGTCTTTTTTTTTTTTTTTTTTTTTTTTTTTTTTTTTTTAAAAGTTATCAATGAGGACAAAAATATCCTCTGACGTCCTGAATATTATTGAAGCACCGTGAAAGCAGAAAAACTTTTATTGAGTTAATTTTACAGTTACTGAGTACGAGGTGAATCCTCTCAGTATCCCGCACAACTTTAGATGCTATATCTATATAACTATTAGAGATGCTCCGATCAGCATTTTTGGGGCCGATTAACGATCACCAAGATCGTGCTCTACCAATTGCCGATCACTGCCGATCACAGAATGGCAGGGGAATGGGAAACTTTTATCTATAATCTAGCAGAGTTTGCACCATTTTTAGAAATGAAATTAACTCTGAATTAACTGTATTGAGAAAAAAACTGTAGAATTATGCTACAGCCAAGATTTTGAAGAACCACCAAGTTTTTATTTTAGAAAATGAGAACTTAAGGCTACTCTAGGCCATCTTTCCAAAATAAGGCAGAGTAACTTAAAATTATTCCAAACAATGAGGGGTCAGGCAGACCAACACACATCAGATCAGCTTAATGGGATGTAGCCTCTTAATACACTGATTACATTTTATAATTGGCAGCAAAATGTAAAACTTGTTACACCAAAACTGGCTACTGCCACAAAGGACAAAACTATGGCAAGTGTTTTTTTTCTGTTATTATGATGAACGTCTGATGTAGTCTGATGTAGAACCAACTACATCAGATCCAAAAAATAAAATAATGAAAGCTACTGTAAGCCAATGCCATCCTTTCTAAATAACAAGGCAGAGAAACAAGGAGGCCAAGCAGATAGTTACCAACTAGATGAACGTGGGATGGTATGAGGTTACACAGGCCCAGGCTACTTGTAAAATGTAAATAAAATGTAAATAAAATATTTAATATATTAATATTAAACAATTGGCCACAAAATGTTTCAAACCAAAACATGCTGGGCCTTGGCCTACTAATACAGAGTACAAAATCCTTCATGTCTCAATCATAAAAGGCATCACTCACACTCACATCACTACTAGTTTAAATGCATCACTCACAGTCGGCTGGTTGAGGGATGGGGATGTTGTTGGCTTCGGCTGGTTTAGTTTCTCATACTCGGCATATTCAGTTGTATGGCGTGTTCTAAGATGCCTAATCATGTTAGTGGTATTAAAATGTCGTTGCTTGCTTCCACCTCGAGGGATTTCATCACGACATACATTGCAAACGGCTAACTTTAGTCTTTATCGGACACTTTGAAAAACTTCCAGACGGGAGAACTCATGTTGCCACTGGTAAGCTCCGCTCTGCTGTTGTTTACCTGTGCGGCATGCATGCACGTGTGAAAAAGTCGCGCGAGTAATTTACGTCACGTGATCGGCTTTTTTGATCGCCGCTTTTGGGGTTCGCCAATCAAGCTATTTTTAGCCAATATCGGCCGATAAATCGGCGCATCACTAATAACTATAACTCTAGCTGTTAATCTAAAACGTGTGCATTTTGCTTGCAGGAGGTCACACATCAGGCATGAGCCAATGGCACACATATATTTGTTGAATGTTAGCCAAAGCTGAACATACACAGATTCTACACAGATTTCATTTCATGCTGTTAAAGAGAGAAAATGGATACAAGCTGGAAGGTCTTTTAATATCGTATCATATATATAATAGGAGTAAATGTCACTGGATATTATGGCAGTGTAAAAATCATATAGGGACAATTTAATTGCTATAACACACAAGCCTATAGCAGTCGACCTAACGCATGGTGTAATAAATACAAGTTACAGACTGAGGCATAATGACGCATGGAGACAGGAGTTTGTAACAAAACACACAAGCACCAGCTTTCCATTATGAGTTCTAGCTAAACAACTTCACAACGATGATACAGAACTTCCTCATTCTGCCTCTTTTAGACTATGTGGAATTTATACGTGTCACGTACCAATAATCAAGGCATCTCACTTAAGTGCAACCCTTTCATTTTTTTACACTGTACTCTTCATTTACTAGTAATCATTTGTTTAAATGATTTGTTTAAATGTATTGTATAAAGTACCTTACCTCAATCAGCTACCATTGATGAGCTTTCCTCCTAATCACACCACAGACATGCTTTATTTTGATACCCATTTCTTGAAACTCTTATGAGGCTGTAGTTTGAATGCAGTTAATCTACCCGAATCGCTGTATGACACGTATGTATATAATTCCGTCTGACACAACACTGAGTGTGAATACGATCTCAGGATTGTTTCAGACCAGCTCATGTTATATAGCACTATTATGTTTTCCCACTGGTCCTTCTAGGCATGTGCCTAAACAAGCGGTCAAATGTGGAATTATCACTTCTGATTTGATCACAGTAAGGTCAAATGTCTGAAAGAGATGTTCTTCCTTTCATGTTAAAGAATATACAAACCAGTAACAAGAAGGACTAGCTGTGTTTCTTCAGAACTGTTGTTTTCATATAAAACAAACGTCCTGCAAACAGTAGCTGTAAAGTAATTTGTTCACTGGTCTGTTTTCTACCAAATGTTTCACTGCTGACATTCTGGTGAAACGTTATGATCATGTTGTTTCATCACACAGTCATACAACCTGTGAGATGGAAGATTTATTACAATGTGTAAATATCGTCTGTTTAATTTGTTGGCTAAGAGGTGTGATCAGAGTATCTTTTGAGTATCTCTTGTAAATGCCAAGTCCTCCACTCCACATAAGCAAGGCTGTCTGTGAGCCTCACCTTAATTCCTCCAACACAAGCTGAAAGGGAGAATTAATAAAAAAAAACGTTCATGTAAAGACATGATGTGGCATTAGAACTGGTTCCCAGTTGGTAGAGATGCCCCAGAATCACTGCAGCCACCCGCCAGCATTGTCCACAGGGGTTAATTAGCTTAATGCAGACAACCTTGCATTACTGCCATAGTAACCCTAGTCCACCTGCTCCCCAGTGTGTGGCTCAGTGTGTGTGTGCGTGTGTGTGTGTGTGTGTGTGTGTGCGCGCTTGTATGGTTTTGTGGCATCCTGTCCACTCTTAAATGACTTAAATAGAAGTTCCAGGTCAAGAAACTCCGGTCAGCTGTCAAAACAATAGTGCTGTGCAGTCTGTGCATAAGTTTTATAATGATCACCAAAAAAAAAAGAAAAAAATAGGAAAACAAAGGCACACGTACTTTCCTACTTCCCTTTTACATTTAGTCCTGGTGCTGTGGAACAGCGAGATGGTGTTTTATACCTGGGCTCTTCAACTTGCTAACTGCAGTCCAGACTAAGATCCAGAAAACTACTTGAATGAACTGAAATGAATAACTGCAGCAGAAGAAAACAATAACTCCTGTGATTTAATAACTCTACACTCTTCTATGCGTCTGTAGCCGAGCTTGTTACAGCTTAACCAATCACATGCATTTATGGAAGTTAGTTCTTCATAACTGAACAGAGGATCACTAAGAAAACATGCAGAAAGAGCAAACTGTGAAACTTCCAGGTTTCAGTTCAGTGAGATATACAAGTTAAAGCAACTCAGTTTTCTCTCATCGGTAGTTATCAATCCCTAATCACTACTGCATGCGTATTAAAAGGTAAGTGTTGTCGCTTTTCAGGCAACCTCGCTGCCTATCTGGAAAGTATTTTATGCAAATGGACCTTCAGAAATTTTAATCAAATACTTCTGTTGTACACAAAACAAGCTTGTCTTCTAAATCAGCGTTCAACAGGAAACTGCAAACATTCCCTACTATTAGCCAAGCAGTAAAAGGAGAAATGGTGAGGCTTATCGGATAATTGATCCAGCTGTTCTCAGAACTGGGTCGCTGCAAATGGGCTGTACAGTCACCAGACGTATGAGTTGCAGTAGCATACATTAATTACAGCGTTAACACAAGGATTGGGGGCAGGAGCAGGAGCCGACAGATGGTGACCTGTCACAAGGAAAGCGCCATTGATTCCCCCCAAACGCTGGCAGATGGGAAGAGTGCCTCCTATTGATGCAACACATTCACTCTGAATAGCAATTCAGCTTCTCTCACACACTATTGTAAGCTAAAGCTATTGTAATAATTAACCCAAAAACGTATGGATAGACACACAGGCTTTAGACACATCAGTGGTTGTTTGGGCTTGTCGTCCATCAGGGTTTGAAATTGATCGGGCTATTGGAAATTCATGAGCAGAATCTTCTGCGCTCACCCTGCTGTCCGATCTATTCTAATCAAAATTGCAAAATACAGAGGAGTGACTGGCACTTCTAGTCTGAGATGATGTGCAGGTATCATGCTCGTTGTTCCCATTATTTCATGGTGCAATTATTTACAGCTGAAATGAACTTCCCCATACAGCTTCCATGGAAACCATGACTGCATTTGAGTGAATACTACATTAAGGTCTCATGAAGCACGGGCAGAGTGCTGTTCTTTTCTCCCAGTCAAGCTCAAAAAGACACGATAAAGAACATTAGAATTACTGAAGGGTTTTATGGCAGAGACTTTACGATACTGTGCAATCCTAGACCAAAAATAGATCCACTGACTAGATCTTTTCTCCCATCGAATTAGATTCAAATGTAAAACATATGTATTTCCTTTGTTTCCAACATGAAACTGAATGCTGAGGGGAAATTCCAACTTCAAAAAAAAATGCAAGAGGGGAAAAAAGCAGCTGACCAGTAGTCAAATTTCTTTCTGTAGTCCACCTCTAAGGTGTGGCTCATTCCGTGATACGTCTCACTAGGAGGAATTTCATATTATATCTAATCAAAGGACTATGGGGTGAAATCATTGAGTTTTCCAATAAACAACATACAAATCCATACTGAATTTGATTGAATACATCTCAGGAGCTGTATAAGCTTGTTGCATTGAAAGTAGACCTAATGATAGACCCAACCGTCACTACCCCCCTACCCCCTGCCCCCTCTGTTCCTTCCTGTCTCGAAACTTATATAAATGCTTTTGACAAGCAACTTATTGATTACGACTGATGCTGCCGCAGACACATAAGAGTGCCTGCAGTCCTCCAGACAGCTCCTAACAAACCGGCGGCATCGGGAATGCTGCGGCTAGTGATCGATGCGCAGGAAGTGACATCAGCTACCTGAGTCCTTGGGGACATTGTGGGGGGATGCATCATGGCCAACAGCAGGAAGACTCCTGCACTCAGGCTATTCTTGTCTTCACGAGTCCTGAATCAAAGCTTGGCTATTGTTTAAATCAGAGTCTGACTCCTGCGTCCTGCTTAAAGTAAAGTATCAGGAACGCCTGCTGCAGCTGCATGCCACAGCTGGTGTGCTCCAGCTTCCCTAGATTTTCTCAAACGCAGCTAAATTTCTCTAAGCTCCACCCACAGGCCCCAAGAGGAGTCACCTTCCCCCACTGCAATGCTGTAAATTAGAGTCACAGGGGATGGCTAGGAGTGTAGTAGTGTCAGTCTACAGCTACCCCGACACTGCAAATCATTTCAAAGCCAAACCTTAAATAACGTAAGCATGTTTACCGACTGAAATAGGAATAATAAAGTATACAAAAGGAAGAACTACAGGCATATGTGCAGGTTCCTCATAACATGTCCGGCTGTGGTATCAAACAAAACACAGTGATATCTCTCAAAAGGATCTACTGTCGTGACACGCAGCAGGAGTCAGACAAGCAACCCAGCAAGTCAATGTCACAACAAGGGACTGTGTTGAGAGGCATGACATCACCACATCCCACAGATCAGAAGTGCCATTTCCTCAGGGAGACCCAGCAGAAGAGTAAACGACAGGCCACAAAGCTTCAAAATCTTTAAAGCTGTATTGACCTAAAAAACCTCATTTACATTCACATCACTTAGCATTTAACGGAACAAAATTATATCCTCATGCTAGTCTAACTGGTCAGCAGCTAATAATACCTTTGAGTTAACCTTGAGTTAGCCTTGTCAGGGGGAGGTTAGCACAACATGAAGAGAAATCACACAAGACAGGGGAACTTTTAAATAGATAAGGGCACTGGTGAAGAGGTCTTTAGTCCTAGTCACTAAACAGCCACAGAAAGTTTATTCCACTGACAGAGATTTTACTGAACCTCTACAATTAATACAATAAAACATGCAATTTGTTTAAGTAACATTATATTATTAAAAAAAAAATAAAGAGACAAGCATGGTGCATGTGGCAAAGGATATTCACAGGTATTGTGTAAGAAATGTAAATTATGGATCTTCCCTTCTGGCAAAGGTTTATATACCCCAGGGGCTGAAGTGACAAGTGGATCCTCCCCCATTCCCATCAGGATGGTGCCTTCAATTATGCCACTTGCTGCTGCTCCTCAAATAAGGCACGTTTTTATGCCTTACACCTCCCAGGGGTGTTAAATTGCTGCTGGGAACAAGGTCACATCAAGAGCCCCAAAGCTGAGTGTTTCTCAGTTCCATCTTTAAACTCCATTTGGCTGGAGAAACAGAGCACACAGTGCTGCATCATGGCCAGCTAAAAGCTCCCAGTCAAACCTGCTTGGAAATGGCAAACACTAGTTAAGAATATATGAGAAATTCACATGCCAAGGGCGAGCCTCACAGTAGTATTACAGAAGGTTAAGTTGGTCAGTAGTAACACCATAGAACTGCGTTCACTCTGTCAACATGAGCTGGAGAGTTGAAAATAGGATTTTAGATGAAACTGGCCATGTGCTTTGTGTGGGAGGGGTCACATACTCTCTCCCCTGTCAATCAGTGATATTAACCAATCACAGGTGTTTGTGAACTCATGTATGTGTATACAGAGCTATCTTATTATTATATAGGATGTACCCCAATTTTTCCACTAAACTTGTTTCCACCTCATTTCCACCACCCACACGTTAGGGCTCCTCTACCTCACAAGAGCAATCAACCACGGAGAGTGAAGTCTAACAAGTGCTTTGCCCAAGATGTGTGAAGCCAGACGACCACACATGGAGGCGTTACACACTGTGGAAAGCGATACCTGTGATTGGCCAGTGTCACTGTGACTGACGAAAAACAGAGAGAACACGGACTCTTGGACTCCTGTTCAGGTGTGTCCTGCTCTGCAATATTCAGAGCGTGGCCTTGTGGTTGGTAAAGCTTGTGTGATGTGGTTTAACTAGCTAGTGAGTGGAAACTGGTAAAGGATCAAGCTGGGAGAAAATTTTATATTCACCCTTCACGCATTCCACCTGTTAGTCGAGACTGATCTTGAGTAAAAGATGGAAAAAATCAAAATGGTGTGCAAAATGTGTGTCATTTCATTTCTGTTTTCCCTCGAACTGGGAAAGAACAAATCTCTATTCAGTTCAGCCTGAGAACTCATGGTCTCTCACCACCCACACTCAAAACATCCAGCAGAGAGAGAGAGAGAGAGAGAGAGAGAGAGAGAGAGAGAGAGAGAGAGAGAGAGAGAGGAGAGAGGGGGGGGGGAGAAGAGAGAGAGAGAAGAGAGAGAGAGAGAGAGAGAGAGAGAGAGAGAGAGAGAGAGAGAGGAGAGAGAGGGGGGGAGAGAAGAGAGAGAGAGAGAGAGAGAGAGAGGGGAGAGAGAGAGAGAGAGGAGAGAGAGAGAGGGGAGAGAGAGAGGAGAGAGAGGAAGGAGAGAGAGAGAAGAGAGAGAGATAGAGATAGAGAGAGAGAGAGAGAGAGAGAGAGAGAGAGAGGAGAGAGAGGGGGGGAGAGACGAGAGAGAGAGAGAGAGAGAGAGAGAGAGAGAGAGAGAGAGAGGAGAGAGAGAGAGAGAGGAGAGAGAGAGAGAGAGAGAGAGAGGAGAGAGAGAGAGAGAGAGAGAGAGAGTAGAGAGAGAGAGAGAGAGAGAGAGAGAGAGAGAGAGAGAGAGGAGAGAGGGAGGGGGAGAGAAGAGAGAGAGAGAGAGAGAGAGAGAGAGAGAGAGAGAGAGGAGAGAGAGGGGGGGAGAGAAGAGAGAGAGAGAGAGAGAGAGAGAGAGAGAGAGAGAGAGAGGAGAGAGGGGGGGGGGGAGAAGAGAGAGAGAGAGAGAGGAGAGAGGGGGAAGGAAAGACAAGTGATGAAGACAGAAGAAAACACCAGAACATCGGTCTTCAGCAACCATTCATTCTTTCCTTTTAAATTTGATTTGAAAAGGTACATGCATTCAGTAAAGCGATATCTATCTCCTTGTATTGAAGCCTCTAACAATATTCTCCAATACAGACCTGCATTTTTAAATGTCCAACAAGTCATTTTCTATATTTATATATCCCTTTTTCTCACTCTTATTTACACCCATATGTATATAAAGATAGAAAAATACACTCACCATCCACTTTTTTTTTTAGAAACACCTGAACACCTAGTGTGGAAATAAAGCAACGTATACAATCAGCTTAATACATTTTACTGTCAAGACCTTCACTTAATGTTCACAAACATCAAGCACCAAAATAGGGAAAATGGGATCTCAGAATCTGATCATGGCTTTATAGTTGGTGACTAACAGGTACAGTATTTCAAATATTGCTGCTAATGCACAAAAGCCTTCACAGTTTACACAAATAAACGCTCTGAGTGGCAGTTCTATGATCAGAAATTGAGCCTTGTTGATGAGAGAGGACAGAGTAGAAGGGCCATCCTGGTTTTAGCCAACAGAAAAGAAAACACTTCTTTATAACCGTTGTGAGCAGAAAAGAATCACAGAGCGCACATGTCAAATCTTGAGGCTGGCTTCAACAGCTGAACTCCCTGTCAGTCAGGAACAGGAATCTGATGCTACAGTGGTCACGGCCTCACCAAACCTGAACATCTGAAGAAAAACCCAAAATTTTCAATCTTCACCTGCACTGTTCTTTTGCCCTTGTACTGTAACTGTATTTGCATGATGATATGCATTGTGCTGCTGCAACTTGATTGGCTGCCTGGATAACTGTGACACAGTTGTTTCTATTTCCCTAATTTATATAAACCTGTGATATGAATCAGAATGTAAAATTCAACAGCATTGTTCTATAAATATAGAAGCAGGAGTTTAAGCAGGAACAAATCGAACATATTGTTTTGCGACCATTAATGCAACCTTATTATCCCTTATTCACCCTGACCGCAGACTTGACATCACTGTTTCTCGGACATATAACCCCCCACGTGCACAGTTCCTTTTCTCCTGTGGTCTTCCTGAAACATCTTGTGGGATTTCTAATTAAACTTAAACATATATAAGGCATCCCTGCTGCAGCACTATTAGTGTGCTCTGTCCTGCACCAATACAAAAACACACCCTCCAGCTTCACCAGAATGAATGACTAAAAGCTTTATGGTGAACAACATTTGCAAATGCAGAGGATTGACAAAGCAGAGTGCAGAGAGTAAAGGACAGGGGGGGTATGATGGCAAACACAAGCTTGTCACTACAGGAAGGGTGACGTTACGCTCTGTTGTCCAGATGCTCTTAACGAAGTGTACAAGACGGCTGCTGGCTGCTGCTCATTAACGGTACCCTTCAGGCAGACTGGGTGGGACCATCTGCATGATGCTTGTGCTGATTCAGGGAACATCAGGGTCACTTTGGCATGCCATGACATCATTTGAACAGCCGTCAACGCATGACATGCGTCTGGTATCACAATTTGAGGATCTGCTGTCATTCTGCATGAGGAATCAGTTCCCTTTTCTTGCCAGTTTAATCACCTATGGGAAATGTGAAATGGTAGCATTGCAAATGAAAGCTAATTTTGTTCCAATAGGAATTTTTTGCATCATTCAGCCATGGAAAACAAAACAATTCAGTGAGGAAAGACGTGTGTTGAAATGATTGGGATGCGAGTGCAGTGGAGCAGGTGGCGCTAAAATTATCTTGCCACTGCAAACATACCCCTTCCTCTCTGGGCTCACTGAAAGAGATAAAGGGCAAAAGAGGACCATGTTGGACCATGTGGTACACCCTGGGATGCAGGCCGTGTACTGATCTACTGGTCTCTGTAATTACCATCAAGCCTCAGCTAACCCAAGAGAGAAAATTTATGTTGCTTTTGGGTTTATTTTTTTCCCCATTTCCACTAGGAAATCTGATCATGTGGCCACTACGTTTAAGGCATGGAAAATGATAGCTGGGCCTGATTTGCTGCACAAGGATGCTAAGAAATGCCCTTTACAAAAGACAGGGCGGTAACGAAAAGTTCACAGAAGCGCTGTGCATGTGTCATGTGTATGTTTTAAAATGACTTGCTGTGGTGAGAGTTGCCTCAGTGACCTTCTGAACAAAGATGACCACAAAGAGGGAGCGATTCATAAAGAAACAATGAGTGCACTGCGCAAGACACACAAACTCCTAACAAGACCATCCCAGGACAACGGCATTGTACACGGTTACATAACTGCTATACGCACCCATGCATATAAGCTATATAACCAGTGATTTAAAAGCATTTCTACGATACTGCGATCAGCAGCAATCAACTCAACCAATTACATAATTGCATTTCTCCTGTCCTTTTTGCTTTCCCTCTCATTTCTAACTCAACCTCCATTTCCCTTTTCCCTCCTCTGCTTGTCACTTACAATTTCGTTCATCCTTCCAGAAAATTGACAGATATTTCTCTTAGTCATTCTTCATCTACTTCTAGCTCTCGCTCACAGTCTGCTTTCTTTCTTCACACATCTCTCTCTGTCTCTCTCTCTATCCTCTTGCTGACCATCTTCCGTTCCAAGTCTTTCCATTAGACAGCCTCGAGTTCTCACGAGTGAAAGATCAAGAGGCGTGTCCTGTATCAGTTTTCAGCCGGGATTTGCCATCTGTCAAGCCCAGAGGCTGGCAAAATGTCTTAAAAGAAACAAGAAGATACAAGAAATCCTGCACTGATTTGGACTCAAATCTAAGGAATGCTGTGAGGAAAAAATGGCACAAAGTAATACGTGTGTCAAAGGCAAAAGTCGACCCAACAAAGCAGTTCCTTTCTACTGAGTGGATGACTGTTACTTTCACTTGTATTCAAGACCAAACAAACAGGACGTAAGAAGATGCACATTCTAATTAGCCCTTTAAGGAGACGGACAGACGCTAGCCTAGCACAGGGCACTTTGTGGAATGATTTTACAGGTTGACAGACTGATTCTTCTACATGCCTGAGCAGGATTCAATCCCCACTCACCAAAGTTACCACATTCAGACTAAACCTTCGTATAAGGTCTAACAATCTACACCTCTCTAATAGCTGGTAATTAATATTTAGAATTCCAGTTTTAAAAAGAATAAAATAATTCAGCAGCATATTGTTTACTGCAGAATCTCTGTGATTTCATTAATGTACGAATCCATCAGGTCAGTAATGTTCATGGACTATGCGCTGACCTTTCTGGTAAGATTATGCTCTACTCTTCTTGTCCATAAAATGACCACAGATAATATATTCTATGCTCCATTAGATCCCGTGGTTAGGTGCTGTTTCTTCGGTGTAAAGAGACAACAATAAAAGAAGCCAAATGTTTAAAAAACGCAGTACTACAAAAATATAGAAGATGTTTCAAAGGACTTGTCAGAGAAGCAAGGCTTACGTACGGTTATTGAGTACCTAAAATAAGCACAGCCTACAAACATGTTACGGTCATGTGACCTAATAATAATCATTAAGCACAACCTGCACACAAAAAAAGGTTTGTATTAAAATGATGGGTATGCAGTATGCAGAGGTGTTGAAACGGTGTAAACATGCTTACACTGTAAAGCTCTGGGATACAAAGACCCTGTACAGACATCATCTTAACAGACATTTGATGCTTGTCCTGAAATTTTATCCTGTCCATAATAGTACTTGTGTCTGAGATAATGTGATGATGTAATAATGCACATGCAAGTCTGAAATTCTGCCCATACAGGTGGCTACTAAGGGATGCAGTGCAACACCTGCTGAATGGTGTAATGTTTAAGAGCAAAAAAAAAAAATCCATTTAGTGTTGAATGAAGATGTAAAGTGAACAAGGTGTAAGCAGCACTCAAGATCTGTCCAGTTTGGTTTAAGTCAATGAGAACTTTTTCTGTAAGGACATTAAACGTATATATGTCCTTACAGACAACCTGTCTGAAATTGGACAAAGTTGGATGGGACATTGTGGGGAGTCGTGGAAGTATAAATGATCATGGAAATGCCATGGAGTCTGAGTTTCAGTCGGTCTTACCTTCGATGGCAATGACATGCTCCCGGATCTGGTTCTGCAGCAGAGGCTCGTCCACACGCTCCAGAAGCTCATAGATGGAGTAGATGTTCGGATGGACGGATTCGAAGCGCTGGATCTCGGCTCTGATCGCCGCAGAATTGGCGAGATGCTGTTGATAGTTCATTTTGGGAATGAAAAGCTACTCGACAGTCTGTGTTACTGATGATATAAACGTGACTCCGTTTGACTTCGACCGCAAACTAGACCATCGTCAGAGAAACAACAACCTTCAGTGTGTCCGAGCTCTGAACAATCACAACACAATTATACAGCCACTTGATTAATGTTTATTTGTCCTGTAAATGTTGAGCTTTATCCGATGACCGGTCCAACACTAACCGAACCACTGTGTAATAATGATGTTCCCAAACAGCAGGTCCTGAGAGTTGTCCTGAGGTGAGATCCGGGCTGAAGGGGCAAACAGAGAGGGGCAGCTCGGGGCAGCTTCCCCATATCCTCCCTCCGCCTCCGGAGTAAAGAAACACAGAAATCACACCACAAACTCAGCGTATAAACACAACCTACTGAAATCACCAAGTGTTTGTCATAACTGGCTAAAGGCTATGTAGCTAGCCAGGTTAAAAAGAAGAAAGACAAGAACAGGCCCTTAAAAAACGGTCACTTTTTGCAGAATAAAGTGCTCATGACTGGGCCCGATTCTTGTCATTGCTTTAAGGCCACTGGCTGCCTTGTTTAAACGAGAAAAAAATAGTCAAACAAATTAACGCAACTCCGAAAGAGAGCGCCGGTTAGCTAGTTGATCTGCTAGTGCTGTTAGCCCTCTGTAGTGTATCGACTCTGTGCGTTAGCCCTCTGTAGTGTATCGGCTCAGCGCTGTTAGCCCTCTGTAGTGTATCGACTCTGTGCGTTAGCCCTCTGTAGTGTATCGACTCTGTGCGTTAGCCCTCTGTAGTGTATCGGCTCAGCGCTGTTAGCCCTCTGTAGTGTATCGGCTCAGCGCGTTAGCCCGTTGTAGTGTATCGACTCAGCGCGTTAGCCCGCTGTAGTGTATCGGCTCAGCGCTGTTAGCCCTCTGTAGTGTATCGGCTCAGCGCGCTAACCCGCTGTAGTGTATCGGCTCAGCGCGTTAGCCCGTTGTAGTGTATCGACTCAGCGCGTTAGCCCGCTGTAGTGTATCGACTCAGCGCGTTAGCCCGCTGTAGTGTATCGACTCACTTCAGCGCGCGTTGCCAAAGAAAAACGGCCGAACTATTTTCTCCACCAACATCACGAGCTTGCAGACATAGACGAACATAAATCGTGATGTTATGTTCTGTTCCGGTCGCTTGTCTCCCTGTATTGTTTTCTGCTTCACGAGCAAAGACGTGAACGCGCCGCTCTCCGTCCCGTCCGTATCCTCTCACACACCATTGCGCGTGCTCGCTCCTTGGGACATTTCCTACTGGAAAGCTTCGAGTCGCGGCTGCTGAGCGTTGGTCACGATCCTGGCTGCAACAAACCTGCGCAGTGTACTGGAGAAATGGGCTTGTCCGTGCAGTGCAGGTTTTTTTTTACTGCTCTGGCTGCGCGTATCCAGCGCAGACCGTAGCACCTGTGTGTCCAGGTATCAGATAAAGATAACTAGGGTTAGTTAGAGACTCCCAGGTTTGATCCTGAGCCAGGTTCACTTCACTGTCTGTATAGGTTTTCTTTTAACTACCAAAAACATCCTAGTAAAATATTTGCCCCAGGTGTAAATGTGTGCCAGTATTACACTGAGATTTACACCCATTTATTATATAATTCCCACCTCATTTTCAGTGTTCCTGGAATAGACTCTAGGTTCACTGCTATCCTGCCCACTTTATAGGGGTTACTAAAGATGGAACAATGAATGAATTAAATATATTTTTTTTCTTTTAAGCTTTTTTACATAATCACTGTATAACTCACTGCTTCTCATTCACTTAAATCAAAGGTATCATCTAATTATCTAGTTATTCTATAAGTCCATCTTTGTTTTTGCATAATATCTGATTTGTTTCTTAGTGCATTATAATGTTAAAAAACATGGCTTTAATAGTCATTCTATAGTTATCCGAGGCATTAGACTAAATTGCCTAATGCCATATAAACATGAGTAGGATAAGATTCATTAAAACTGCATGAACTCCTTTAGAGTAAAAAAAAATAACTCTTGGACACAAGATTTGTGGTTAGAATTGGGGCTGCAAAGCTTATTTTAAGAGTGGCAGCTGCCATCCATGTGGTCTCGCCCCAACACATAAGCCACATAGCAACAAAACGGTATCAGTGCCCAGCACACAGTGTTTAATCTGGTCACAACATGATGTGTTTAACTACATATAACACACACAGATAGGACTTAAAATGGCACGGGGCATAATCAGTAAATGCAATGTGTGTTCCAATGCACTCAATACTGAAAACTCATTTCAATTTATTTTGTGCATGAAAAGGCATTCTTGCAATGAGCAAATAAGTACATTTAAATTCAATTTGGCAAATTTCCTGGAATCCATACCTATTTCTATAAATGTGTCTATAAAAATAACTCAAAAAATAAAATAAACAATGCCATCTTTACTAAATGAAGTGAATTTAATTAAGTGAAATCACTAATCACAATCATTTCTTTGGCTGAAATTTCGTAAACTGTTATTGTTCTAGATGATTTATAGCTTATTCAAACATTTTGTTAATCGTATTTTAATAACATTTGTTTCAAAAGTGAACAAGGAAGTAATCACTCTGCAGATTTTCCACCTGAGACTGAAGTAGTCAATAGTGAAACAGGTACTTCCTCATCACATGACCTTCGTCCCGTCCACAAGCAGCATGTGCATTACTCCGTTTCTTTTCTTCTCACTGCCAGTTGCTTTTATGCAACAATCATGGTTCCCCACTACAAAATGAGTCTCAGTACTGTCATCTGTAAACTCCCCCTGTACATAAATCCAAATACAAATGCAGAGATTTTATGATTAATGTTTCTAATGCAACAGCAATTAAAGCACCGCACACATGATTATCCTTGCAAATAAATGTGGACTTGTATTAATTACATTCTGATTATCTACAGCAGCTTGGTCTTAAACATGATAAGCGATAATAATGATGCATGAGATCTTTTTATGCAAAGCAGAGTCACTCAAAGCATGATTTAAAGAGTAACTTACCGTGGTTTCCACCTTTTGGCCATTGCACCATACATCCATGGTATCTTTCTCTGATAAGTTATAGAAAGCAGAATGATTTAAACAGCACATTAGAAAACAGAGCACATGAGGACATGTAGGAGTCTTGCAACATTTGGCAAAGGAGCATGCCTATGACTGTAATCCTGTAATTATACATGCTACAAAACATCTAGATCTCTCTGAATGCTTGTCTGAAAACTAAGTAAGTAAGTAAGCAAACGAAGTGTAGAAAATTGTGCACAAAGGTTTAAAAAAGATTCATTTGAAGATAACATGTAGCATAAACGATTACAGTAGTTACTAGTTATTTTATCCTTAATGAATTCTCTGTGTGCAATGATTTTCTCTCATACCCAGAACAATCCTGCAGTCAGCACCATCAAGCTTCAGCAGCCAAGTCTTGGATATCTTAGCCCAGTTGTCTATAAAAGTCTGGAGGCTCTTTCCATTGATTTCCAGAGTGTACTCATAAGTAAAGCCGGTAAGTGCTTCGATATTTATAGTAGCTTTTGCGCCTGTATGTCCTACAGGAAATGTTTCCTTGCCCACTAGTTTGAACATCCAGTCCCTTCTGAGGACCTCCTTTAAAACAAAACAGTTACAGCATGTTTTGAATAGGTACAGTAATGCAAATTAACTACATTATCTGTAAATCAAAACATCATATAATAACCACTTGAGCTCACCTTTCCATTGATATAAACAACCCGCTTCCCTGTAGTGGTTCCATGCTCAAATTCAATCTGGTATATCCCATCGCTGAGAGGCACCTCCCACATACCCACCATATCTGCCATTTTATTCTATTCTATGCACTTCCAAGGCCTCTCACGGTTATGTATTTGCCCCCTATTACACCTTAATACACTGCACAAACCAACACTGGGACATATTAACAATCTTCATAGTTGTAAACTGCTGATGAATTTCCTGAAGCCATTTTGTTCTTGTCCAGTGCTCACTCAGCAACACATGCATTAGTGTTAAGAGGCTTAAATTACCAGGCCTGTGTCTGTGTGTGTGTGTGTGTGTGTGTGTGTGTGTGTGTGTGTGTGTGTGTTTGTGCATTGTGTTTATCCATTGAAATGTGGTGGCTACAGAAAAAACTGAATCATGAGTCTAAACTGTAAATACTAATTTGGGGTTTTCCAGTTATTAAAAATTAATGATGATTCAATCATATGAAGTTATTTTTAGAAATAGCACATTGGCCGAGCTTGGTATCATGTCCTCATGTCCGTGTGGTAGGTATTTTTTTATTTGTGTCCATATGCAATTCTTCCACATTCTTCACATTTGTCCTGCTGTCCTGAAAGATTTCAGTAGATTGGCCCCTTTAGCTTGCTAAATTGCCCCATGGTTCAAACACGTGTGTATGTTGGCATTTGATGGTTTGGTCAATTTTCTCAGTATAAACTCCCTTAATCAAGATTAATGACTGAATCCTCTCTTAGAAACATAAATACCAGTATCTCTCTCATATATCAAGGCATCTTCTTTCTGTCTCGCTCTTGTAGTTATACTGTTATAGCTAATCCCTGCTTGCACTCAGAAAACATCACATTGTACTTAACCATTACAAG
The DNA here is from genome assembly GCF_030014155.1 of Tachysurus vachellii. Classification (NCBI taxonomy): domain Eukaryota; kingdom Metazoa; phylum Chordata; class Actinopteri; order Siluriformes; family Bagridae; genus Tachysurus; species Tachysurus vachellii. Next base: position 25,699,736 of record NC_083463.1, on the reverse strand, counting down.
ATGATAAGCATATTATCTGTTTCTCTGATTCTCTGATTCTCTGATTCTCTCTCTCTCTCTCTCTCTCTCTCTCTCTCTCTCTCTCTCTCTCTCTCTCTCTCTCTCTCTCTCTCTCTCTTTTCATGTTTTCTCCTTGTGTCCCTGAGAGTTTCTTCCAGTTAATTTGGCTTCCTCCCACCTCCCAAAAACATGCCAGTAGGTGGAGTGCTAAATATATATTGCTCCTAGGTGTGAATGTGTGTGCATGTTATCTGTAATGGACCGGTGCCCATTCAGTGTATTGCCACCTCAAGCCCAGAGTTCTTAAGGATTGAATCCAAATCTATTCTAACTTTGGCCAGGACTTAGTAGGTATGAAAATGAACGAATGAACAAACTAAACAAACTTGCTTCAGTAGAGGAACTACAACTTTCTTTCACTAGTTTATTTAAATTCCATTAATTTCTGTCAGCTATAATTATTTGCCATTTTCTACCAAACATTATTGTTAATGAAAAGCTCTTAGATCAAGTAATTCTGTTATATTAAATATTAGATATATAATTAAATTATATATAAAAGTAATTGCATTTGAAGTGTATTTTTTCTCCCACCTCCGCTGTGTGTGGAGATTATGTCCTTGACGTGACCCAGGGGTATCCTCTTGGTTACTCTGGTTTCCTTCATCTGATCAAAGACATGCATCTCTAAAATTGTCCATAGTGTGTGAATTGGTGTGTGAGTGTATGTGCCATTTTTCCCTGCAATAGGAATCTCCTGGCTCCAGGTTCCCCATGGCCCAGAGGATTCATAGTGTAGAGAATATTTGGATGGATGGATGAATGTGTTTCAGCATAAATCCTACTGAACCTTTATATAAGGCAACATAATATTCTTAACTGTAAATATGTGTGTTGTATATTATTAAAGAAATCAAGTCAAGTCAATTCAAGTAAGGAGTCAAGAAGCTTTTATTGTCATTTCAAATATATATAGCTGTTACAGTGCACAGTGAAATGAAACAACATTTCTCCAGGAAAATGGTGCTACATAAAATAAAGACAGGACTAAGGACTTAGTAAGTTGTCCTAACCACATAAAGTGCATCTGTGCAACCTGGTGCAAACAGTGCAGGACAATACAAACAAGACAGACAAGACAGTGCAGGACAAAAGCACCATATTGAATCCAGAGTGGCCGCTGCATGCTACTGCCGCGCCGCCATCTTGAGCATGTCACAAATAAATGGCACAATACTTACATAGATGACCAACTACATATAAATGCCAACAATTATAGTACACCATGAACCAACACAATTCACAGCACTACAAAACTGACACGCACAGCCTGTCAAGATGACTAATTAAAAGTATTAAACTATGTGTATTAGCTTTAAACAGGATGTAATGTTGGCAGGACACATAGACTTATTAAAAATAGAGCAGTTTATAGTGCGATGTATGGTCCAATTAAACAACAAGCAGGATGACTCATAGGGTATTACATTATTCTGGATAAAGGGGGGAAACTAAGAAAGGCCCAAAGCTTTACTAAATGTAGGTCATCTGAAAAATATTTCCATATCACAACACATTAGCCAACAAACATCTGCACAATTCTAAAATGCAGACTAGTTTACAGGCTTGGAATTTTTAACAGTCAGGCTGTAATGTTTCATTAGTTGATGCATATAACATGTCTGTATTCAATTGTGCTTCCCTAAATTACAGTGGCTCATTTAAAAAGCCACTCGCGCAATCTTCATATATCAAGGCATCTTCTTTCTGTCTCGCTCTTGTAGTTATACTGTTATAGCTAATCCCTGCTTGCACTCTGAAAACATCACATTGTACTTAACCATTACAAGATGATAAGCATATTATCTGTTTCTCTGATTCTCTGATTCTCTCTCTCTCTCTCTCTCTCTCTCTCTCTCTCCCTCTCTCTCTCTCTCTCTCTCTCTCTATCCTTCCTGACACCCTGCTTTACATCAAAAAGATACATAAGATAACTGTGGATTGTACCACTTATAAACCGTGAAGAAACTAGAATGATTTTCCTGGTTACACAATTACACTTTTTGACCATATAGTCCACAGTTATATAAGGGCAATTATTTATAATCACAACACCTGGTATCACCCAGATGAGGATGGGTTCACTTTTGAGTCTGGTTCCTCTCAAGGTTTGTTTCTTTATAATATCCTCTCAGGGAGTTTGTCCTTACCACCATCACCCTAGCTCACTCACCAGGGATACATTTATATTGAAAATATACATATTTCTATAAAGCTGTTTTGTGACAATGCATATTGTTAAAAAATAAACTGAAATTGAATATAGACAGAAAAGTTATAACTGTTGTCACATTAAATGTTAATTCCAGATTTATCTGTTTTGTGCCTAATATACTAGCTTCCCTGTCAAGATTAATATTGATTTACTTGAGAAGAGAAATAAATTTTAATTAAGGTGGGTAGCGTTGCTGCCTCATAGGACCAGGATCCCATTTTTATTCTCAGCTTGAATGTCTGTGCATGCTCTGGTTTCCTGGTCTACTCCCACTTCTCCAACACATGCTAGTAGATGGATTAGTTAGGCTAAATTGGCACTAGGTGTGAACGTGGGAATGGTGTTTGCTAGGGAACGGCATTCCATCCTGGGTGTATTCCTGTTTTGGTCCCAGTTTTCCTCGAATAAAGTGATTTCTTAAGTTCAACATCAGAATGGGTAAAAAATGTGATCTCAGATGCAACTTGGATTACTGTCTATGAGTTTTCTGTGTCCTTCTCATGTTCATGGGGGTTAACAAACAGATTCTCTGGTTTCCTCCCATTGTCCAAAAGCATGCAGCTAGACTGAGTGGCTTTGCTAAATTGTACACACACACACACAAACACACATACACACACACGGACGCACACATATGGACACACACACACACAGAGAGAGAGAGAGAGAGAGAGAGAGAGAGAGAGAGAGAGAGAGAGAGAGAGAGTGTTGTAAGGTTGGAAGCAGCGTTACTATATTATTGGGGTCAAAGCCTAATTCTGAGTCTACTTTCAAACAGGGAGGAAACAGGGTTCATAGAAAGAGCAACGATGCTGCCTTTGACCATATTTTTCCAACTTAACATGATGAACAAGACACCAAACACCCTTGAGGTCCTTTAACGTTAAAATTGCATGAAAGGCAACAGCTTCACTGAGCTGCTATATGTAAAAAGTCCCTGGTTATGTTGCAGAATGTTTGCACTAAATCACAGAATGTACAAATGTGCAGCCAAAGGTAACCATGAGGTAACCAGTTGCAGGTAATCTCATGGCTGTTATATACAACATCTTGAAAGGTGTGAAGCCAGAACTTTTACAATGTAGTGTCCAATGATGAGACCCAATGATGAGAATTATAGGAGTTGTAGTCTACAGTGGGGCAAAATATTAATACGCACCCATAGAAAATTTGAGAGGGATCCGTATAGTAACATTTGTTTGGTATACATGTTTAACTAATGGTCGCTTAGAGCAAATTTAAAAAAACATTTAACATTTTATCTAGTATACAGTTATCCCACTACTCAGAGAAAGATGGGATTTGGTTCCTCTCAAGGTTAAATAAATAAATCAATCATTTTACATTTCTTCATAAAGCTGCTTTGTGTTGATTTCTGTAAAGCTGCTTTGTGGGAGTGTTTACTGCTCAAGGCGCTATATAAATATTATTGCAAGTAAATATTGATCGAATCGAACACGTGTATAAGCACACAGCCATGAGCACGTGTGTGTGTGTGTGAGTGTGTATTGCAGGCCGGCGGTGGGCGGGGCCTCGAGCTGCGGACAGGGGAGCAGCTGCGCGCGCGCGCTCATTACAGTCTGCGTGGACCTGGGAGGAGGATAAGAACCGATGGAGGAGGTGGAAACGCTCCTTGTGCTCAGATCGGGAGAGGAATGTTTTGTGAGATAAAGATCGGGAAGCTCGTACACCGTTAGTTAAGGAAATGAAGGCGAACAGGACGTCGAGGTTGTGAATTCAGGGTGAGTTAAACACTGATTTTCATGGAGATCAGATTTCAGAAAGATGAGATGAGGTTCATGAGATGTTTCTCACACACTTTCATACACAACCACGACCAGCATTCTGTTCTGTTAGGGATCCATTAAATATAAACATGTTTGATTTAAAACCTGAACCTGGATAACTCCAGTTCACTTGAAGGGATATTTTGTGTTGATGTTTTTATTTGTTTTATTTTTTTCAATAAATTTTAGGTGAAAACCTGTATGGATTTTTGTTCTTTGTGACTGGATTTCTAACTCTGGGCGATGCTTTACTTGCTATTGGCCAATAGACTTTCTACCCGTGACTCCACTGCAATGGGGCTTTTTCAGACACATGTGGTTTTGTGTGTTCTGGTATGGACAGCACAAGCATCAGATTTCAAGTCATCTGTAGACACACATTTGAAAAGAACACAGACTCGTGCAGAGAAAAAACACATGGAATTGCAATCAAACACTTTCGCAGCCATCTCAGGGAACAGGGCACTTCTTCAGGCGGATCAGGGAACAAATTCGTCAAGATCTGCTGCGAGGAGAGTTTTGAAAGCACGCAGACCTTCATCTCACACGAGTTCAATCACAAAGCCTGTTGAGAAACCCAACGTGCTTCATGCTCACACAGACAACAATGCTCCTCGGCAAGGATCTCCCAACCTCCAATTACGTATGTCCAATCGCACCAGCTCTGTAAATATCCTTGCGAGGTTTGCAGGTAAGAACCGCCTGCTGGTCATTTCAGCACCCCATGAGACAGACGGATACTACAGGCTGATGATGAGCTTGCTCAAGCCAGAAGTGTATTGCCAAATGGCAGAACGCCATATGCAGCAGATCATCATGTTCCATGGAAAGGAAGAAATGGGTGGCAAAGTCAGATTTGTGAACAATGATGGCTCAATTGCTGAGGAACACTTGGATCCAGCCTTAGTGCCCAGGCTGATGAGCTTTCTGAAGCTGGAGGAGGGCAAGTTTGGCATGGCTCTGCTGAGGAAAACCTTGCAGGTGGAGGAAAGGTACCCATACCCAGTGCAGCTTGAGGCTGTGTATGAGATAATAGACCAGACACCTATGCGCAGGCTTGAGAAAGTCAGACAGAAAGGTTTTGTGGAAAGGTGTAAGGCAAGCGGAATGCAGGGAAAGGTAGTGCAGTCTGTTGGGACAGTTTGGACAGATGCCAAAATCAATGTGCACAGAGGATCTCAAAATATTGAGACAGTAGAAGGTGACAGTAGAAGACCTCCTTTCAAGCCCACCCAGAGTACTACCACACAATCTACCACAATCCCAACACCCAAAATCACTAGAAAGAGAATAATTATACGTACATCTACTATAAAACCTGCAACTACAACAGTTGCAGCCACAACCCAGCTTTCTACTACCACTACTGCTGCTGCTACGACTACTACGACTACTACTACTACTACTACTACATTACCTACAACTCTGCCTTTGACCACTGTCTGTCCCTCTACTTTATCAACTACAGAGTTGCATAGACACCCACACAAACCATCACACAGACACAAAGCCAGACTAAGCACCTTAGAACCCGTTACACACAACCATCAAAGGGAACACCCATCCATTACCTCTGACATTATGATCCAACGCAGAGACAAACACAAAGATCGGACAGTTAAGATTTCACCTGGATCTCGTAGGCAAAAGCCCATCAAGGACAAACTACCCAGGGGAAAAAACCTAGGAAGGGAACAAATCAATGAACACGTAGAGGAGCAAGAAGAATTAACGCCTACAGTGAGTGAACCGGCAGAGACCCTTCTGGCTACCAAAACAGGAAAGGCCACCCGTGAGAAAGGTGAGAGAAAGAAAAAGACAGAGAGAACCGAGAAGCCTGTGAAAAAGAACAACACAGAGAAAAAAGTGGCAAAACCCTCCAAGGATGCCAAGGTTAATCTTCACAACAGAAATGTGGCTCAGAAAGCAAGCAGCCTTGAGGATAAAGATGATGTTGGCAAGCCTACCCAAAAGCCTGTTGATACCAAGAGAGCACTAGAAGCATTTCTTAGTTATTTTGAGAAAAGGAGACGTCTACTAGTGAGTATATTATAAGAGTACAAACCCAAAGCATTGTTAATTATTTGTAAACAGGGGCTGTGAATGCATTGGAAAACATCTCTGTGTGAATTGCAGGTAATTACTACTCCCAGTGAAAATAACAAAATGTACAGTCAGCAGAGGGATGAGTACCTGGAACAAGTGTGTGACATGGCTCTGCGTAAAGTCTCCATTATCACCATTTTTGGCCCTCTAGCCAACGGGACTATGAAGATAGATCACTACCAGATGGGTGAGTTCAGCTGTTGACCTTTTGCCTATTTCACCATTAATACTGAAGACATTTGTTCTATTCAGTCTTTCTTTGTGTGTTGTGTTTTTGTTCTGCGGCTTACAGAGCAGGATAAGCCAGTGCGCAGCTTGCCAGTCAGTGAGCTCATCAACCAGGAACTCATCACGGCCTTCCGGAAGGAGCTTGGTATGGTTTACAACGACTTCTACATGGTGCTAACCGACTTTGACATGAAAGTGAAGGTTTGTTTTCTTTTATCGCAAATCTGCCAGTTGAGTAGAATTGAGAGATTCACAAATCATTTACAGTTGAATGATTTGCCTGTTTTGTGCCACAGCAACAGTATGAAGTACCTATTATCATGAAGGCGGTGTTTGACTACATCGACACATTCTCAACACGCCTCAAAGAGATGGAGCTTCAGAGGAAGTTTGGAATTGCTTGCAAGAAAGAAGACAAGTCCAGAACGCTGGAGAATTTCCTCTCTAGGTTTCTAGTCGTTTTTGATGACACTATATGATCATTCACTTAATTATTTGCTGTTTGTAGAATACAAGATTCTGCAGCTACGACCCAAATGTACTATAATGTCAAGTGCAAACTGTCAAGTAAAGTCAAAATCACTTTAAAACCAGTTCTGTTTCGAATATAATATAAATATGCTCTAGCAAAGGTTAGACCCATCCTTGTCTGTATAGAGCGGGTTGTGGCAAGAAAAAGTTTTGGGGTTTTTTGCTTAATTTCTCCCTTATGTTGTAGACTGTTGTTTCAACGCAAGTTACACCCACATCCCTTTGTTTCTGTAAAATTCTAAATATTTGTGTTTGACTGTTAAATTAAAATTATCTTTGTGATGTAACATTTGGACCACACATTGCTTACAATATAAATTTGGCTTGAGTGTATATCTCATTGTTGTTCAAGGTTTCGCTGGAGACGAAGGCTGCTCGTTATCTCCACCCCTGATGAAGAGGAGTGGGCTTATCAGCAGCAGCTCCATGCCCTGACCAGTCAGGCCTGCAACTTGGGTGAGAGCGAAATAACCGTTCAAATCCTTGTCTTTGGAGAAAAACCGAGAATTACACAGAGCTACGATTTCATTTCATAATAATATTAGTTTAATTAGCAAGATACTACTGTTTCTTAACTAAAAAAACAGAAACAACGAAACAAACATACAGTGTGATCATAGGGTTAAAAGTATAAGCCAGTATTAAGATTAATATGGTCATTTTGTGTTCAATAAATGTCACTAAGCTTTAGCTGTGTCAGTCTCACTATCTAGAAATGGTATTTTTGTAATTTTGTTGTCTGTTGCTTTTACATTAGTGCGACATACGGTAGCGTTTTCTGGTGTTAGAGAACTCCTGCATTGCACAATGTAGAGTTTTCTCTGCTTAAACACAAACACACACACTTAAACTCAATTTCCTGGCAACTGGCTATTATCAGATAAATGGAGAAAACACTACAGTGTGCAGCATTTTATTTTGAATGAGAAACACTGATGCTAAATAGTCAAGGCTTTGTTTTTTTCTTTTCTTGGCTTTTTCTGCATTTCATGACTCACTTGGTATCAGATGCTTTCTTTAAATACTATAAAGGACATCTGCAAACATTCCCAGGGGGATTTACTCTCCTTCTGCCAATTACTGTACATGTGTACTGTTGCCATTTTATTTTGCTGTGTTTGCCAGGGGTGTTACCCAAACGGCCTTATTGAAGAAAAGTGTTTTGGTTGCTTTTACTGGCTTTATTATATCTTGTTTGTTGTGAAGAAGCCGCCATTTGAACACTTGCACAGTTGAGGTCACTTATGAAATGATGATGCTGATTTCCTTTAGGAGCTTAAAATGAAATAAAAAAGTCATTAGAGATCTTTAATTCCAATCTATGAGATCACATTGTTGTAAATTATGAAATGACCAGCGTATCTTCTCTTGTGCTTCAGGGCTGCGGCACATGTCTGTGTTAAAGCTGGCCGGGAGAGCCATGGAGGACATGGGTGGAGTCTTGGAGCTTTATCCAATCAATGGTAAGAAAGGTGACTTGTACTGATATAATACCACTATGATGTCATAATAAATAAAGAAATATATATATATTAAAGTTTTGATATTTGCTTCACAGTTTTGGGGGTTTGATTTCTGTATGCAAGTTTATGAGCTTGCATGTTTCTGTCATGCTTCAGGGTTGGCTTTGAGTACTCCAAAGATGTGTTGGCATCTCTAATTGTCTGCAGTGTGTGAATTGGTGTGTAAGTGTGTGATTGTGCTCTGCAGTGGGTTGGCACCCTGTAAATGGCACCTCCTGCTGTGACCCTGTTTTGGATAAGGGGTTCAGAAATTGGATGGATGGATGGATCCTGGTTCGTGGTGCAAGTATTGGAACTGGCTATTCAGTTTCACTTGTAAATTTTGCCAGCCAGTTAACAAGCAGTTTTAATGCTTCGGTGCACTGCACGGTTCACTGATATAATGTATCTCCCCAGTTTTGGGATAAAGAGGAAAGGGACAGCCTTTTAGTATCCCAAAGAATCCACTCCAAGGCAAAATGTACGCTGTTCTAATGGCCAAATTAAGCCTATAGATGGCACTGTCCGGTAATCTGGTAACCCTATTATTATCCAAGTTCCAGGTTTAGATTTAGATAAAGACTCAAAGGCATTGCAGTGGTTACTTGGTGCATTTCTTTTATACAATTACTCAGACACTTTATTAGGGACGATACATTTAAAGTGGTTTGGACCCCTTTTGCTCTCAGTTTTTTATGTTATGGATTCCACAAGATGTTGGAATCATTCCATGGAGATTGCGGTTCATGTTGACATGATCATGTCCCATAAGTACTACAGATTTGTCATCTGCACATTCATGCTCATCTCTCACTCTGCCCCATTCCTGACTGCACTATAAGCTGTTAAAATATACTCAGCTTATCGTCAAGTTCAACAAACCAGTTTGAGATACTTGTGTTTTGTGACAAGGCAACATTATTTATGCTGAAAGTAGCCATTAAAAGATGTGTAAATTGTGGCCATAAAGGGTTTGCACATGGTCAGCAACCATACTCAGATAGCCTGTAGCATTTAAAGGATGATAGCCTGTGTGCTAATCAAGTCATGAAGCTTTTATTGTCATTTCAACCATATATAGATGTTGCAGTACACAATGAAATGAGACAACGTTTCTCCATGGTGCTACATAAAAGCAAAGACAGAGCTAAAGATTTAGTAAGTAAGTCTTAGCCACATAAAGTGCAAATGTGCAACCTGGAGCAAACTGTGCAAGACAAGACAGAAAAGACAGTGCAGGACAAAAGACAGTGCAAACAATAAATTACAAGACAATAAAAAAAAGAAAATACCCAAAGACAATAAACAGAAACAGCACTGACCAGTGTAAATACTGTATGTTCAACAATATTGTGTGCAGTAATACTAGAATGAACGCAGTATTATAGCAGCAGTTACCTGAGATAATGTAAAGTATTGTGCAAAACAGCAAATGAAATGTGAGACAGGATGTGCGAAGAGCAAAAACAGTGTGTAAAACAGTATGTAAACAGGTTGATGGATGTATATTGGAAGTGTGTGTATTTGGTGTAGGTCTGTGCAGTCCATACAGGTGATGTGTGTGTGTATGTTGTGCTCAGTACAGTTCAGTTCAGTTATTAAGGAGTTTGATGGCTTGAGGGAAGAAACTGTTAGACAGACTAGTCGTGAGGGCCCGAATGCTTCGGTACCGTTTTTCCAGACGGCAAGAGGGTGAAGAGTGTGTGTGAGGGGTGTGTGGGATCATCCACAATGCTGTTGGCTTTGCGGATGCAGCGAGTGGTGTAAGTGTCCATGATAGAGGCAAGATAGACTCCAATGATCTTCTCAGCTGTCCTCAGTATCCGCTGCAGGGTCCAATATTGTGTACCAAGAAAACATTTCCCACATAATTACACCAGCAAGCAGCAAACTGAACTGTTGACACATGGTAGGTTAAGATCCTGGATTCAACTCATAGCAGAAATCAAGATTCGTCATACCAGGTGACTGTTATTTCATATTTTTTTAAACTGTTTACTGGTGTAAGCCTGTGCTCATTATATTCTCAGGAGATGTGGTCTTTTATACCTTTTAATTCTGATGTGTTTTGTGTTCTGAGATGCTTTTCTACTCTCCATGGGTGTAGAGAGTGCCTGTGTTACCATAGACTTCCTGTCCACTTGAAATACTTTGGCTATTTTCCTCTGAACCTACTTCTCATTTCTGCTTGTATGACTAATGCTCACTGGATGTTTTTGGTGTTTTTGCATCAATCTGTGTGAACTGTGTAAATTCCAGAGACTGTTGTGCCAGGAGATCAGCAGCTTCTGAAATTCTGTAAACTAAACCAACATTCAGAGGCAATGAAATAGTATAGTTTGTTAGGAACATTAACTGAAGCTCTCAACTGCATGATATTATGCATTGCATTGCTGCTGATTGGATAACTGCATAATTGTGCAGGAGATCTTTATAAAGTGTGCTTTGTAAATGATGCTTGTTACATTTCCTTCATGTTCTTTCCTATTTGATATCACAGGAAGTGCAACGGTGGAGCGAGAGGACCTTTCTGCCTCCCTAGTGCATGACATTAGAAACTACTTCCAGGTCAGTGCGGATTATTTCTCCATGCTGCTGGTGGGCAAAGACGGTAACGTGAAGTCCTGGTACCCGTCACCCATGTGGTCCATGTCTATCATCTACGAACTGATCGACTCCATGCAGCTGCGCAGGCAGGAGATGGCCATCCAGCAGTCACTGGGCATGCGCTGTCCTGAAGAAGATTACGGTCACCATGAAGAATATCATGAAGGCTATCATCGTGGCTATGGTTACTAATCTAGTAGAAAAAGAAGAAAAATACTTCCCTTTGAAGCCTCAGTGACCATTGATTTTATTTCCTTCTTCAACCCTGAGGTGCAGAAAGCAGCTAGACTTTGATAAATTTGTGAATATCACTAAGATAACACTATGGTTGTACTCTGTAGCGTTACTCTTATTTGTGAGGCCTTTAGCTGTCTTGTTTACTTGTTTTAGTAGTTGACTTCTTACTATCAGTGTTATAAGAATTACAATTTAGTGTAATTTAAAAGGTTCAGGTACGTTGGTGTCTCACAGCTCCAGGGTTCCTGTGTCAAGCCTGAACTCAGGTGTGGAGTTTGTGCTTCTTCTTCACATGACTCTGGTTTCTGTTTTTATCCAACAACATGCTGGTAAGCATATTGGCTACACTAATATCCGCTTAAGTGTCGAGGTGTGCACGAAGTGCCCTGTAGTTTTTTTTCTAACTACAATTTAAGGTGTGTAACTGCTTCGTAGCCAGTGGAATATTCTCTGGATCTGATAGAACCCTGACCAGGATGAAGTAGATACTGAATATAAATGAATGAATTATGTACTTTGAATGTATTCTTGTTTTTTCTAAAGTTTTTTACAACAATGGTTCAGAAATAAATAATTGTGTTACTCATATGTGTTAATTACTGTCTTTATCGGGGCAATGAATTTAACAGACTGAAAATCAAACTATATATTAAAAATGGCTATGTGGTTTAAATAATATTGGTTACTTTGTTGGGGAATTGGAACGACTCAGAAGGACTTGCTGTGTCGTGCTGCCCTCTGTCAGATGTAGTGATGGAGTGCAGAAAAAAGGAGAGGAAACTAAGTAGGCAGCGATGGATGATGCACTGATTAACTGAGGGGGGAAAAAGACTGTCCCCTGTTCTGCAGTTTGTTTTCTGCAACATTTCTGACCCACGTCATAACAGGTCTAATATTTATTTGAATAAAATTCAGTTAAGTTGTATGGAATGTGTATATATGTTCTCACCATGGCCACATGGGTTTTCTCCCAGGTTTATCTCAAGAAAACAAAACCATGAACATATTTCTTAAACAGAAACTTTACTATTGAAAAATTCTGATTTAATATCAGTCTATCATGATTTTAAAAAATTAAACAAATGCATACTAATTTATTCAATGTAAACAGAAATGTAGAGGCGTAGAATAATAGTGAATAATCAGGACCATCTTGTTTTAAAAGAAATTTTATATAATGAAATTAAAGAGAATATCGATTAAATATTACAATGTATTTTTATAGTTCAATTAAATTCCAAATTTTCATATCTAAAATGACTTCAAAACAAAAGACACTTTACAAACAAAAGACAATTTGAGCGCAACAATATTCAAGATATTTATTGTACATTAATGCCATAAAATTACAAAATTAAGGACAAGTACAAGGCTTTGAGGCTTCTAAGTGCTGATGGTATGATCATCATTAATAATCATCATATACAGTATGTGCAATTGCAATACATAACCTAACTAAATATACAATACTGCACTTTTTGAAGGTTTTTAACTATTCAGAGCTTTAAGGATTGTACATAGTTCATTGATTGTGAAGTGGTTTAGTTTTACATACAGTAGATTCACATTAGAATACATTCTCTCAGACCACAGGCAAGTTATCCATACGGTTTCACTACACAGCGTCTGCCTGTAAGGAGCTGGTGCAGTAACAGTGCAAATATAACAAGTCAGAGCTTGAGGATGAAAAGAGACATATGAAGGATGCACCACATTATAAAATGTTTGAGAGGTCATTAGCCAGACTGGTATCTGTTACAAACCTACAAGCATTAAAGCATTGTGGATAAAGCTGTGTAGTTGTGTAGATCCAGTCTGTTCTTGATCCAGCCTGCACAGCTGAATCCTACAAATCTCATATGGAGAAAATGTAGAAATATAATTTTTTTTTTCCTTCGGCCGCTCTTTGTTTGGGGTCACCACATCGGATCTTCCGATCCACATGTTTGATTTTGGCACAGGTTTCATAAAAGTTTTTTTTCCCTAATGCAACACAACCTTGTCATTTTATCCAGGCTTGTGTTAAGAGTTAACCCCCTAACAGACTCGGCCAGTTCCCTGCCTGAGAATCAATCCATAGCCGCGAGAGCTGCTAGACCACCAGGGACTGCAAGTGGAAACAACTAAACATAACTGATTGTAACTTTGTGCTTTAATATAATCTCAACCTGTAACTGTGCCATATGCAAAGATAACTTTGTACTGAAATTGATAGGCAACCAATGAAAATGAGAGCAAAGAGTTCTGTGCGACTTACCAACATATTTAGCCTCCAGTTAATGACAGAGAGGAAGAATATATTGACGGATAAAGGAAGTGTATTGCAAAGGTTACAGCTGTCTGAAAATCATCTACCTTCAACTTAAATACTGAAATGAAGCAAGTCATAACTGCAGCATTCTAGAGCTCATTATTTGGCAACCGCCAACGGGTTAACGCTTACAGCACATTTAACGCAATCACAGTGCCTGTACTTTAAAGGAGCCCAAGAATGACTAAGACAAATATAAAGAAAAGAAAGAAGAAAAAGATGAAAATCTGTTCTCTGGACTGCAAACAAATGCCCTAATTTCTCAATTAACAAAGAAAAGTCTCTGAATAAAAAAAAACAAAAAACACAATCACACAATCACATGATACAGTAATAAAAAAAGAATAAAAAAATGGATAAAAAAAAAAAAGAAAGGCACTTCCAATAGTGTATATTGTACAGCATGGATATTCAACTAAAATACAGTGCTGTGCAAAAGTTTTGACATCATATACCTTTAGTACCATTTTGTTTTGTATTTCATGACTGTTGCATTAGTAATTTCCAAAAGAACAAAAAAAGAAAAAAACTACAGAAACTGTTTGAATGCCAGTAAAGAAAAGTAATATTTTACTCTTTAATATGTACCAGCTAAATTCCTTATAAAAACTGCATTTTTTTTAATTGGCTTGTCACATTAAATATTTAATAGAATAGATATTTAATACATTAACTTTAATAGATTGTTATTGTATACTGCTCTTTATAGCAGTTTGTTGATGTACTAAAATTGTATTTTATTACATTTCCTTTACTGCACTTCTTTGCATGTACTCAAGACTTTTGGACAGTACTGTATGTATGTGAAGGTCCAGTTCAATAAAATTCCTTCTGTACCTTACTTCTGTACCTTATCAGCTACAATGACTGCGTGATGAGATCAGTTACCTTCTGATATGTAACAGTAACATAATATGTGACTACATACAGGGTGATTCAGTTCTTACTGGCAACAATTCCTCCTTTTTTAAATCACTTGAAGTTTTTGGTAAAAGAACCAATAGTTTGGAGCAAGAAACAAGGATGCAGCATGTAGAGAGGTCCTTCATTTTCCACGACAGTTAGCGACAAATCAAGTAGTAATCAAGTGTGGTAATAGTGGTAACATTTTTTGAATCACCATGTGGAAGACAATTTGCAGGTTGTAGTGTTTCACAATGGTGCTTCTGTTCTTGCTTTTTGTTGCACCAGACTTTGAAGACATGAGATAGAGAGAAGCAGATTTCTATAACACACACAGGAAACAGATGATCCTCTACAGAAGCAGAGATGACTTTCATACAGTGAAATGTCCAGCTACAGTAATTTTTGGAGTTCAGTGCAATAATTTGCTAGGTCCAAATCCGGAGCCCGGTTTGCTGATAACGACCTTCTACACACCATTAAACGTACTTCCAGTAGTATGCACACACGACCATCGATACACTTATCTTGTCAACTTTCCACGTATAATGAACTACAAATTTTGGTCCCGTTTCTTTGCTGTCTTGTTCTTTAGCTCTTTCTTTCTAACTATAAACAGTAATCATAGTCTAAATGTGTTTTCTTTGTTATTGCTGAAACTACACACAGCACTAAATCTAGCCTCTGCTCCATTATTAGTGCTTTTACAATACAATCACTATTTTAATAAATAACCTAGTTTGAGTGAAAAGTGCTGAAAGTATTGATCAGGAATTATTTCATACTGCTGTCTTAGGGGATGTGAGTCTCTGAAGAGGAGGAGTCTGTTTGCTGTTCAGTGTCTGCGCTCTCAGTTTTTACGCCATCAGCAGCTCTACGGCGTGTAACCACTTTATACAAACCAGCAATGAGGAAGATCACTGCGATTGCAGCAAAATAACTACCGTAGATCAGGAACTGCAGAAGGAACAAGAAACATGTTAGCTATTTGCAGCATGTTTGTGTCACAATGATTATAAAATCGCTTTATATGTCTAACTGAATCCCACACATTTGGTTGTCCACATACTTTTGGCTACAGTATGTAGAGTATGAGATTTGGCCTGTGGTAGCTTGGCATTTGCATACAAGTGTATTTGTATGCTTTGCAATCAGAAACGTAGCTGGAGTTTATAAGTTCACCAGAAGTCAAGGAAAAAGATATCATGTATTATGCAATTTTGACATTCTTCTTTTCCACTGTGATTTTACCTGCGGAAAAATATCAAGGCCCAAGCCAGCAGAGTCGACCACAATCAGAGTAAGCAGCGTTTGTAGAAATAAAGCCACAAATGTGTTCACACCAAACACTAAGGCATATCTCTTCATACTTAGATTGGTGGCAATCTGGAACCTGCAAAAAAAAAAAAAAAAAGGGTGAAAATAGTTGGAAATTTCACTTCACATAGGAAAACATTAAAGTCCAAGTATGTAATCATTTAATTAGGGAAACTGTTATGAAGGTTTTAAAGCAGTCTGTCTAAGTGGATTGCTCTTAACATGTAGCAGTTTTTCAAAACTGTGAATAAATGCATATTTTTCTTAGTTTAGGTTCAAACGTATTATTTAATACTACTTACAGTGTAATACAGTGGGATTCATCACCACAGTATACTGTCAATAGTGATCACAAAAATGGTGCAATAACCTTAGGGTTTAAGCATTGTATTCCTTTTGGGGGGTTCAGAAATGTAAACTGAAGATCTGCGTTAAACAAGAGAGTGAGTGAGCTCAACCTTACGTTGCTATAGTGATGAGCAACATGTAGGTGGCCCGGAAGATCACGTAAGCAGTGTAGCACACCCAGATATTCCTGACTGTGTCCATCACGTACACAGCCACGGCAATGGCGATGGAGAAAATGCAGAGTGCGAGTTCTCCCCACACTGCCCATGGTACCTTAACCAATCCTACACAGAAAGCAGCAAGGGCACCTTGGGGGGAAAAAAAAATTTGTCATGAAAAGAATTTTCGGTTTATGTCAACTTGGTAAAAGAGCGTTGGCATACCGAGCAATGTGGATATGGTCTCTACATAACCATTGTATATCTCGAAATCTTTTGAAGGCAGGATATTCTCCCACAGAACCTGGGTGTAATTTATCACTTGGAAGTAGCCACAGGTAGACAAAGCCCACCACACTGACCAGGCCAGGAGAGTGCGGCAGGAATAACACTTCACAAAATCTGCTCCAAGACTCTTCAAGACCTCCACAAGACTTCCAGGGCCACCATGTTTCTCCTTCAAGATCTGACAGAAAACAAAATGTTATCTTGTGGCCTACAAACTTGATGTATGCTTTCAAATAATTCCATTGTGTGTTTATGCCACTGGAAAGCCTAAGGTACATAAAAGGGAGTGGAAGTGCTCCTTTCTGGTTTGAACACAAAGTGAATAAATACACAATTTACTAAAAATAACAGAAGTTATTTAAGTGTTTAAAAAAAACAAACAGCTAAAGTTCTCTGGTACATGACTGCCCCCCAAGAATTGGTCATTATGCAACAACAAATCTAACTTAATTACATAATTAATTTCAGTTCCTGTGAAACCAGTGAGCCTGCAAAAATATCATGCGATTTTTTCATGATGATTGATGTATAAAAGCATATTCAGTGTCTTCAGTATTCTTTCAGTCAGATTTTCAGTAGTGCAACATTATAAAAAATTATATAAAAAAAAAAAATTATATACACATACATACATATATGTATATATATATACATACATTATATATATATATATATATATATATATATATATATATATATATAATGTGTGTGTGTGCGCATATATATATATATATATATATAAATAATAATAAAAATAATAATAATAATAAGATGAAGATGAATAACTGATGTATTTTGTACAAGCTCTCATTGCCACAGAAATCATGTTCTTAAGAAAGTAAAGAAGCTCCTTGTTTACTCTGAGCAGGAAAATTGCTGATAACAGCAAAATCTCAAATTGCATTGTGAAGGTTTTAGGTTATCAGGACTGAAGATTCTCATACCCCAGAGCTCAAAGCTGCTCAGCATGTGGTGATTAACTGCTATAAAGCAGCTCTGTTCAGTCGGTCTGTTATTCACAGCACTGTGTCACTGACTGTTTTCTCAAACATAATATTTTATTCCTTACATATTAAAAGGTTCAAGTAAGTAATGAAACAATACCAACCTTGGTGCCTTCATTGTCACCAAGTGGCACTTTGCACTCATAGTCTTCCGATTTATCAGCAAGCTCCTGTGCCGTCTTGTCCTGAGGTCTGCTCTTACGCTGGTGGAAAAACAGGCTCTTGCAGGGCATGGGCAAAAACCACGGTGCCAGAAATGCCACGCAGGACGAGGACAGTGTGACGATGCTGAGGGTAAGCAACGGAACATGGGCTACTGACACCAGTATCTGTCCAATGAGTGATCCTACAGCGGATCCCAGCAGAGTGATGCTGCGGCAGAAACCAGTCACTTTCTGGTAGCTGGACGGCTCGACCACACTGTAGATGTAGGAAAAGTACGCAATCTCAGTGGCTGTAGCCACACCAAAGAAGAACTCTAGAAATTGTATTGCCAGCACACCCTGGGCTTTCACTAGCATCACGTAGGTGATGATGTAACTGGTTGCCTGGAGGATGAGCACGGGCTTGTAACGGAGGTAATCCGTAGCCAGGAAAACAGGAAACAGTAAGACCAGGTAGGAATATGTCCATAGTGGATAGATTTCATTCACAACCTAGACAGAAAATATTAGATTAGATTCCACCATTTCTCTTAACATGTCAGTACTTTAAAAAGAAGTTCTAACACTGACCTACTCTTCTGATCTCATCCTATTTCTCCTAACACTCCTTCCAAAGCTTATGAAGTCATATTAATCTTTTACTTCAGAACCAGCACTGGCTCCCCATACAACATTGTTCAGAAATTCCCCATCTTGCCATAGTAGTAACCATACTAACCATACTCCAAACATGTACTTTGGCCTATCTGAAGCGCTTTCAAACTGTCCCAACAACTGTTTAGTTTTTTAAACTGGTGCATGTTTATGCATCTTAACAAATCAGTCAGTGACCCCTTGTGTGGTTTTAAGATGTTTAAGTCCATCAGCTGAATTCATGCCATGTTTATTCTGAATGCCAAACAAACTCAACAGAAAAGCTGCAACCCTTTTAGATTTAATAAAAACAAAAAAAAGGTCTGTTTTCCAGGTCTGTAATTGGTCCTTTTGTTCTGTTTATAAATTGATTAACTGACTTTAGTTTAAAGATTTCAGGAAAAAGGGAAAGAGCAAATAAGCCACCTAGTTTAAGTTGGTTATACCTGTAGATGCATCTCAGATTGCATACTTATGCACTATTCGAGGCAATTTTAGTATAAATATTGTGAGTACTGTGTACACGCTAAAAATTCCCACAGGAAGAAGTGCACTTCAAGTACCTGGATGATTTGTTTATTCAACTCAGAAAAGGTATCATATTATAGGTGTCATATTATTGACATTTTATACTCCCAGCTTTGCTTATGTAGTGGAAAAGGGCCGAGGTTTACAGGCGCTGAATTTTCTGCATAAGAAAAAGCTTTCACGAAAGCCAACTACACTTATCTTTTAAACACCACATCTTACAATTGTCTTCTAAATTAGTACACATTGTGTACTAATTTATTCTTAGAACATTTCAACATACAAGAATATTAGAGAGTGTTGCACAGTGTGTAATCATGAGTCACTGATTTTACAGGAATTTACAGTCTGGAATTGAAAGAAATCAGCCCCAGCCTCGTGCCTTCACATCAGTGTGTGTATTTCTCTTACAAAACCACTGGTGGTGCTGTTGTACTCGGTTCCAGAAAATTCAACATATAACAAAGATTTTTCTGAACAGCAAATAATCTGAAGTGTATGCCAAAAATGACTTTATACTGATGTTCATATACATATTTATTTGCATTTTTGTTTCATTTTAGTTTCATCTAGATATTCAAAGCCATTGTGACTACTTATTTTGCCCATTTTTTTAAGACATACACAAGAAGTCAGGTTATTAGCAATTAATTGGTTACAGAGTTATCATGCTAGCTAACATTTTAGATAGATAGATAGATAGATATATCTTTTTCTTTAACTTTCACTTCATTTACACATATGATTAACAAATAAACATTTCATTTTTTACTTTTATTGGAGTAAAGCCTGTGTAGTTTTTGTCACCTCAGGGTGAAATTTCTTTAGAAAAGTCTTATGAGCTTTAGTGATTAAAACAGAACAGTGCACGAGGACAGGATTATATCTTGTGTACAAGAATTAGGCAATAAAGGTGCACTGTTTCATGGAGCTGACTACAGCTTCAAAAGGTCACATTTAGTTTAGCGATGATTCACCACACGTGAAAGCATGCACATGGCATCCACTGTGCTTTGCTCTCCAGTTTTATTTTTTGTTAGTTTTTCCTCTTTTTTGTTTATTAAATACTATCAGTTTTAACAGGGATGAACTGCTAAATATCCACTTTTTCTATTCCATTCTATCATCTATAGAACAACTGTACATACAATTTATTTATTTTGTTTATGTGTATTTATATGTGTATTTTTCTCATCTTATTTGTACTGAGTTGTCTGTGCAAGCATGCTTGTCAATAAATCTCCTTCTGATTCTGATTTATACACACATGTACTGTACATGTGACACAATACTGTACGTGACAATACTGTACATGTGACACAATACTGTACATGTGACAACACTGTACATGTGACACAATACTGTACATGTGACACAATACTGTACATGTGACACAATACTGTACATGTGACAACACTGTACATGTGACACAATACTGTACATGTGACACAATACTGTACAGCACTGTACATGTGACACAATACTGTACATGTGACAACACCGTACAACACTGTACATGTGACAATACTGTACATGTGACAATACTGTACAACACTGTACATGTGACAATACTGTACAACACTGTACATGTGACAATACTGTACAACACTGTACATGTGACACAATACTGTACAAGTGACATTACTGTGAAATACTGTACATGTGACAATACTGTACAACACTGTACATGTGACAATACTGTACATGTGACAATACTGTACATGTGACAATACTGTACATGTGACAATACTGTACAACACTGTACATGTGACAATACTGTACAACACTGTACATGTGACACAATACTGTACAAGTGACATTACTGTGAAATACTGTACATGTGACAATACTGTACAACACTGTACATGTGACAATACTGTACATGTGACAATACTGTACATGTGACAATACTGTACATGTGACAATACTGTACAACACTGTACATGTGACAATACTGTACAACACTGTACATGTGACACAATACTGTACAAGTGACATTACTGTGAAATACTGTACATGTGACAATACTGTACAACACTGTACATGTGACAATACTGTACATGTGACAATACTGTACATGTGACAATACTGTACAACACTGTACATGTGACAATACTGTACATGTGACAATACTGTACATGTGACAATACTGTACAACACTGTACATGTGACAATACTGTACAAGTGACAATACTGTACATGTGACAATACTGTGCAATACTGTACATGTGACAATATTGTACATGTGACAATACTGTACAACACTGTACATGTGACACAATACTGTACAATACTGTACATGTGACAACACTGTACATGTGACAATACTGTACATGTGACACAATACTGTACAAGTGACATTACTGTACAAGTGACAATACTGTACAAGTGACAATACTGTGCAATACTGTACATGTGACAATTCTGTACATGTGACACAATACTGTACAACACTGTACATGTGACAATTCTGTACATGTGACACAATACTGTACAACACTGTACATGTGACAATTCTGTACATGTGACACAATACTGTACATGTGACAACACTACATGGGACACAATACTGTGCAACACTGTACATGTGACAACACTGTACATGTGACAATACTGTACAACACTACATGTGACAATTCTGTACATGTGACACGATACTGTACAATACTGTACACGTGACACAATACTGTACAAGTGACAATACTGTACATGTGACACGATACTGTACATGTGACACAATACTGTACATGTGACACAATACTGTGACAATACTGTACATGTGACAATACTGTACATGTGACACAATACTGTACATGTGACAACACTACATGGGACACAATACTGTGCAACACTGTACATGTGACAACACTGTACATGTGACAATACTGTACAACACTACATGTGACAATTCTGTACATGTGACACGATACTGTACAATACTGTACACGTGACACAATACTGTACAAGTGACAATACTGTACATGTGACACGATACTGTACATGTGACACGATACTGTACATGTGACACGATACTGTACAACACTGTACATGTGACACGATACTGTACATGTGACACAATACTGTACATGTGACACAATACTGTACATGTGACACAATACTGTACATGTGACAATACTGTACATGTGACAATACTGTACATGTGACACAATACTGTACATGTGACACAATACTGTGACAATACTGTACATGTGACAATACTGTACATGTGACACAATACTGTACATGTGACAATACTGTACAACACTGTACATGTGACAATACTGTACATGTGACACAATACTGTACATGTGACACAATACTGTACATGTGACAATACTGTACATGTGACACAATACTGTACATGTGACACAATACTGTACATGTGACACAATACTGTGACAATACTGTACATGTGACAATACTGTACATGTGACACAATACTGTACATGTGACACAATACTGTACAACACTGTACATGTGACAATACTGTACATGTGACACAATACTGTACAACACTGTACATGACACAATACTGTACAACACTGTACATGACACAATACTGTACATGTGACAATACTGTACATGTGACACAATACTGTACATGTGACAATACTGTACATGTGACAATACTGTACATGTGACAATACTGTACATGTGACAATACTGTACATGTGACACAATACTGTACATGTGACACAATACTGTGACAATACTGTACATGTGACAATACTGTACATGTGACACAATACTGTACATGTGACACAATACTGTACAACACTGTACATGTGACAATACTGTACAACACTGTACATGACAATACTGTACATGTGACAATACTGTACATGTGACACAATACTGTACATGTGACACAATACTGTACAACACTGTACATGTGACAATACTGTACATGTGACACAATACTGTACAACACTGTACATGACACAATACTGTACAACACTGTACATGACACAATACTGTACATGTGACAATACTGTACATGTGACACAATACTGTACATGTGACAATACTGTACATGTGACAATACTGTACATGTGACAATACTGTACATGTGACAATACTGTACATGTGACACAATACTGTACATGTGACACAATACTGTGACAATACTGTACATGTGACAATACTGTACATGTGACACAATACTGTACATGTGACACAATACTGTACAACACTGTACATGTGACAATACTGTACATGTGACACAATACTGTACAACACTGTACATGACACAATACTGTACAACACTGTACATGACAATACTGTACATGTGACAATACTGTACATGTGACACAATACTGTACATGTGACACAATACTGTACATGTGACAATACTGTACAATACTGTACATGTGACACAATACTGTACAATACTGTACATGTGACACAATACTGTACATGTGACACAATACTGTACAACACTGTACATGTGACAATACTGTACATGTGACACAATACTGTACAACACTGTACATGACACAATACTGTACAACACTGTACATGACACAATACTGTACAACACTGTACATGACACAATACTGTACATGTGACAATACTGTACATGTGACACAATACTGTACATGTGACACAATACTGTACATGTGACACAATACTGTACATGTGACACAATACTGTACAATACTGTACATGTGACACAATACTGTACAATACTGTACATGTGACACAATACTGTACATGTAACACTACTGTACATGTAACAATACTGTACATGTGACACAATACTGTACAACACTGTACATGACACAATACTGTACATGTGACAATACTGTACATGACACAATACTGTACATGTGACAATACTGTACATGAGACAATACTGTACATGAGACAATACTGTACATGAGACAATACTGTACATGTGACAATACTGTACATGACACAATACTGTACATGTGACAATACTGTACAATACTGCTCTACAACACTGCATGTGGCGCAGTGCTCTACAACACTGCATGTGGCGCAGTGCTCTACAACACTGCATGTGGCGCAGTGCTCTACAACACTGCATGTGGCGCAGTGCTCTACAACACTGCATGTGGCGCAGTGCTCTACAACACTGCATGTGGCGCAGTGCTCTACAACACTGCATGTGGCGCAGTGCTCTACAACACTGCATGTGGCGCAGTGCTCTACAACACTGCATGTGGCGCAGTGCTCTACAACACTGCATGTGGCGCAGTGCTCTACAACACTGCATGTGGCGCAGTGCTCTACAACACTGCATGTGGCGCAGTGCTCTACAACACTGCATGTGGCGCAGTGCTCTACAACACTGCATGTGGCGCAGTGCTCTACAACACTGCATGTGGCGCAGTGCTCTACAACACTGCATGTGGCGCAGTGCTCTACAACACTGCATGTGGCGCAGTGCTCTACAACACTGCATGTGGCGCAGTGCTCTACAACACTGCATGTGGCGCAGTGCTCTACAACACTGCATGTGGCGCAGTGCTCTACAACACTGCATGTGGCGCAGTGCTCTACAACACTGCATGTGGCGCAGTGCTCTACAACACTGCATGTGGCGCAGTGCTCTACAACACTGCATGTGGCGCAGTGCTCTACAACACTGCATGTGGCGCAGTGCTCTACAACACTGCATGTGGCGCAGTGCTCTACAACACTGCATGTGGCACAAAACTCTACAACACTGCACATTTACTCTACACTACTCTATATGTGGCAAAGTTACTCTACAATATTGTACATGTGACACAACACTGTACATGTGACACTCTTCAATACAACCAACTTTCAAACAGCAATGAAAATTTCATGCAAATGAATGTATGAAACAAAAAAGTTGCATTAACCGACAGATGGATGGCGAGGACACTACAGACTTTAACACAATGAAATGTTTTCATTCCGTTTCATCTTGTAGCCTGTAGTTACATCACCTTCAGTCACGTGCGCACTCACCTCTCTCTCAGTCAGGTTTTTGTCCGGTCCAATCAGAAAGGCGGTGAGAAAAGGCTCTGATGGTCTGAGATTGGAGAAAAAGCCATAGATACACAACAAAACTGTGGGATAAAGCCATGTTTCAGACATTACAAACACTAATGTTATCGCATGACCTTCTTGCTATGGCTGATGCTCTTTTCTCGCCGCTCCGGTGAAGCTACTATGTACTTATGGCGCAGGAAGATGACGAAACAAAAGTAGCGTAACCAATCGTTTAGCTTGATTCTTGCACGCATGCCACCGCCTCCGACACGCCCCTTCTACCATCATCAGACTGCTTAGACAACAATCATGACCAAGTTTTCAAGGTTCTTTATTATGTCGCATACATATAACACACATTTACATTTCTGTGACATAATGAATTATTCTGTATTGCAAGCTGTGTGTGTGTGTGTGTGAGTGTGTTTGTGTGTATAAGTGTATGTGTGTGAGTGTATGAGTGTGTGTCTGTATATGTGTGTGGGTGTGAGTGTATGTGTGTGTGTATGTATGTATGTGTGTGTGTCTGTATGTGTGTGTGTGTATGTGTGTGAGGTAGGAATATACAGACTCTCTCACCTGTCCTCACGTACACAGATCTGCCTTCAAATTCACATTCAAATTTATTTGTATAGCGCTTTTACAATTGACAATGTCTCAAAGCAGCTTTACAGAACATAAACATAAAACAAAAGGTTAATATAAAGATTAATATAATACAAAAATTCAAGAATAATATGAGATATATTTAAATGTGTTTGTATTTATCCCGGGGGCACGGTGGCTTAGTGGTTAGCACGTTCCTTGGATGGAAGGAAGAAACCGTGAGAGGAACCAGACTCAAAGGGTGTGAAAATATACAGTCTGACAGTCTGTCCTCAGAGACCACATGAAGGCATCTCCTCTTAGAAGAGCATATATCAGGATCACGTCCCAGCCGACTATAACTAAACTTTATTCAGGAATATAATCATTGAAAGAATTCAGAGGTCTTAGTACATCTGTGAGTTTATATAAAAACATCATTTTCTAAGTCATTCTCTCTACATTAGAGAACAGAATTAGAAAACAATTTATAAACAATTGATAATTTATAAACTTTTTTTCATAAACAAACTGTTAATCTTCATCACTCAGTTTAAAGGAATATGAGCTGTGTCTTAGCTTAAGAGGACTGTAAGCACTGTAGCACAAAAGACTACTACTTATTATTATTATTATTAATTATGAACTAAATTTCTGAGTATTACAGCTGTTAAAATGGTGACCCATACTCAGAATTCGTTCTCTGCATTTAACCCATCCAAAGTGCACACACACAGCAGTGAACACACACACACCGTGAACACACACCCGGCGCAGCAGGCAGCCATTTATGGTGTGGTGCCCGGGGAGCAGTTGGGGGGTTCGGTGCCTTGCTCAAGGGCACCTTAGTCGTGCCCGGCCCGAGACTCGAACCCACAACCTTAGAGCTAGGAGTCAGCTTTGAATGATTCAGCACATCTGTGACTGCAGGATATCTTTAGCTTCTCGTGCTGCTCTGGTGTGATCTTGGTCACCTCTTCTTCCTTTCTCTTAGTTACTGTAACCTTTTTCTTCTTCTATTTTTATTTGTTTATACAGTGGCACTAAAACATGAGTCAAGAGTCAAGCCTAAATCACAAAAAAGCTATAAATGAATTTTAACAGCACAAATGTGGTAACGAGTCTAATACTTTTTGAAATATGCTTCAGTATTTTATTTCTTTCATTCCATAAAATTTTGTCTTTAGACTGCACCTTCACTTTTACATGTTACTTTATATTGTTTAAGTTCCAGGAAATAAAATATAAATATTTGTTAAATAAAAAAAAAAAAAGGTTTGGTGATTGAGATTGGAATTAACTTGATAAAAAGATTCTGAATTATTTTATATGAATTATTATTATGCAGTGCATTTCCAGGATGAAGAGTAGTTCTATGAGATGTTATGTAATTTTATATCCAATTGTTTAAAATTCATACTTCACCAATGCTTTATCTAGCAATATAAATATGCAGTATGTAATAAGCATCTAGCAGTTTACAGGTATAAAAGTTTTACCCTTAACTGCCCAGTGATCTTTTACATCTTAACCTCTAATATGCCTGTGCTGTGTTTGCATTTTTAGCACCTCTACCACTGTACCACGTAGGAAAAGATGCAAAAAAAAAAAACTCACAAAATTAAATACCAGAACAATTTACTGAACACATTACAGAGAAGGATTTGATCCAAACACGTTTTTATTTCTAATACATACAAAAAAAGGATTCTGAACAGAGTAACTCAGTGGTGTTGATGTTTCTAGTCCATTCTGGCCTTCAGGGTTCTTGTAGTTATTTTATCTTTCTCACTGGGAATCATAAAAATGAACAACATTGGATATGATTACGAGGGAACATTCTGAAAGATTCCTGCTGTTTAAGCTTTTGACTTTACTGAAAAGTGAAATAACTTCAAAAATGTAAAAAAAAAGCACACAAAATCAAATGCCAGAACAATTTGTTGCACATATGGAACATGTGGAGAGAACAAATGGATCCATACAAAAAAGGATTCTGAACAGAGTAACGCAGTGGTGTTGATGTTTCTAGTCCATTCTGGCCTTCAGGGTTCTTGTAGTTATTTTATCTTTCTCACTGGGAATCAGAAAAATGAACAACGTCAATACACTTGACATCGGATATGATTACGAGGGAACATTCTGAAAGATTCCTGCTTTCAAAGCTCTTTTGATTTTACTGAAAAGTGAAATAACTTCATAAATGTAATAAAAAAAAAACAGCACTTCTGCATTATGAGATAAATACACAATCTAGAGATGAAATATTAAAAACTGTAATTTTTTTAAAAACTGGTTTTCAGTATATAACAGTTATATTTACTAAGAACATGCAAGTTCACTTTAAACACTTCATTTCTCAAGCATTAGTACACTGAATTCAAGAAATCAGAGACCTATCACACACACACACACACAGTACGATGTACCCAGTAGGTGACTGATTGCCATAGTAATGACCTTTATCAGTGGATGGTGTAACTTGCATTCCACTTCACAGCAAATGCTGCTTTCTTGTGGCTAAAATGAAACATGCTGGGGAAAGTTTGGCATTTGTATAATAAATTAAAATTTGATATAAAATTAATTTCTATACATACGCATCATATTCTACGAGAGGAAGGAGAAGCAGTGTGTACTCTTGGCCACTGATCATGTGCACTCTATTGACTTTACTCCCATTGCTAGGCACTGAACAGAGCTGCTCCATCTTTGTGTAAAGCTTTTCACATCTTTTGTTGTATTGCTGGACAGGCCCACATCACCAGAGGCTGCTCTCGCCTGCCAACTAGAAATTGCCAACTTACATTGAAAATAAATGATCTCTGTTCACTTTGTCGCTGTGTGTGTGAACATAGTCATAAGAAGGGCTGCAAGACCGGTAAGGAAGTTATGAACTTATACTGGAGAATGTCAAAAAAAACTGTCCAGTGCAAAAACTGACCACTAAACAGGAGAAGCTACTTTTACTACAACTGGCTGAACAAATAAAAAGTTAAACTAGATGCCACAGGTGTCTCAGAGGTTTCTGCTAACAAAAAGTCTGTTCCTTCTCATTACTATTGTGTATGCCAGAAATATCCTTAAAATATAAATCAAACATGAAGAGATCATGATTTCAAACATTTGACCTTGCTGTGGCATTGACCCAGTTTGCAACAATTTCAAATTCTAATCCATCTGATAATTCTAATTTATTTTAATGATAAATTCATATAAATGCTACATTTAGCTTCTCACTGTTCTAATGAATGTCCTGGAAAGATGCATGGATGCATACATGGAGGAACAGATATTAGACAGCCAGTAAACAGGCCTTGAGCTCATGAAAATTAATGTGTAAGATGCATCTATAGATCAGCTCCAAAATCCATTTGCTGCTTACAATTATATTTTCGTAGAAATCTTTCATGTATTCAAGCAAATATTTTTGATAGATTGTACTAAAGGTGAGTCTCAGTCATCTGGATGAACACCTGAAACTATACATACCTCCACCACTCAATGACAGAGACTATATATTAGAAAATATATTATATTTTAAATATATTATAATATATTTTAAGAAATATAACATGACAAGTAAACAGACTCTTAAATTTTTACATGGACAAAGTAGCAGAGCACCTTTGTCCATGTAAAAATTTAAGAGTCTATTTACTGCCTTATCTGGTCCAATACCTCAAAAATCCTCATTCAGCGATGCTTAAGATCTTGTTGAGAAATGCATTGTGGGTGATTGTATACTTACATGACATGTACTATAACTCCCATGCCTGAAACAGCGTCTCTATCAACTGCATTCAGCATTGCCTGTGAAATAGTCTCAAACAGATCCTCTGGCTCCTGAAAACAATAAAGAACAGCAGATCACACACAGACACACGTGCACGCACAGACACACACACACACACACACACACACAATTCATGCCTGTGTCCCAAACAACACTGTAGACACCTACAACACCATGGACATCACTGATGTGCTAACAGACTATTAGAAGGGTAGAATTTGTTTTGGGATACAGCAGAGTAATTATTCCACAATTTATTCATGAGAGCAAAATCTTTTTGCTATTCACAGGTTTGTGAATGGAAGAGAGACACTAAGGGTGAGCAGAAGCTTTAGTTGCCTTACTAACATCAAAATAAGCAGAGCTGGAAATTAAACAAGTACAGAAAAACTCATCAAATACACCTAATAGCTGGCCTAGGGTTAGCAAGCAAACGTCACCATAGAACAAATGCCTATGAACACATTCATTTAGCCACCAAGACTACCATCATGAGTTCTTTGGCTGAAACTGCTTCAGCACTGGGGAACAAAAACAAAAGGCTCCACAATGTTCAACCATGACAAGGAAAAATTCTAGAGTAATCCTGAATCCTGCTCACTCTGACACACAGCATTTTAGTTTAGCATTGTATTGGACTCCCACACTCTCATTTTCAGCTTTATAGTCACACAGTCAGTCAGTCAAATCAGATTTCCTCAGTCCCTCCAGGAGAGCATTCAAAATAAAGTAGTCAGTGTAATTATCAAAAGAGTCTGTATTTAAAATGAGGTTACAGCAGATTGTGACCTTGTGAATAACAAATAAAAAAATAAAAAAGAACTGCTGCAGGAAACTCGAGCGTTCTTGGCCACAACATCCCCCAGCCCCTTCACCTTGGGTGCTGTGCTGTGTAAATCCTGGAGGGACAGAACAGTATTAGACTAGACTCACTTTCCTTTAATTGGCTGCCAGCTCTTCTTTTGTGCTTAAAGCTGATGCATGATAAGATGAAACACTAGTGTAGAGTTAGTGTATAATTCACGTGTAGGAAATATCCGAGAGCCTTCTCAGGATGGCTCACTTCAACGCCGGAACTTCTACATGCACTGTAGCTCTGATTATACTGACAGATATTAGCAGGATATACTCATGTACACTTTTGTGCTCCACTCACCAGGTCAGGCTTCCATAACGACTCACACATGCCGTACATCTGCTCAGCACAAGTGCCGCTGACCACAAAATCTTCTGTTACCATGGGGCAACCAATCAAGTCCAAGGAACAGATGAAAGGCTCAAAGGTTTTGGGGTCCAGACCAGCAATCACAGGCTCAATGTAGTACGGCCCAAACCTAAGAAATGAGACCCAAGAGATCCATAAATAAACACAATTGTCTAGAGCACGAAGACTGTTGCTTCAGGTACAGAAAAAACAAAACTTTCCACAGCTAAATGCCTTTTTCTGGCTTAAAAAGAAAGCAAAAATCTAATCCCCTTGTTACTTCTTTTGTAAATCCTGTAGTGGCCTTTACACTGTGTTCCTTTCTCAGCTTCATAATCACCAAACCGCTGCTACACAAATACTGCAGAACAGCCTAAGCTACTTAGACATAGATGAACTTTATATATAATTAATACTACTAGAGCAGCCTTCGATTAAATGGAACGTGTGTAGCTTAAAGAAAGCAGAATTCTGATAATCTTGTTTAATAAAAAAGAGAACATAGGATTAGTGCAGCATATGGATTAACTGAACTGTTTAGTAAACTGCAAACATGAAGGAAATAAAACCAAGAGTATACTGTGTGTCTGGTCTCTAAATGTTACCGGAGGCAAGGCTGTGTTGTTAAACATAAATCTAAACAACAGCATTGCACTTACCTTCTCTCATACAGCAGGTTGGACACCATGCTCATGAAGGTCTTGGGCTTGATCTGACGCCCCTCTTTCAGCTCGTACAGGTTGAGACGGAATTTAAGCCGTTGGGATCTGCCAAGATGAATAAAAGAAAGCATAATGCATATTGGCCTTATAATTCAACCAATCACAGTGTTTTCAATCCATCAGATATGAAAAGACCCACATGACAAAGACAAAACAACTATCTTAAGCATGGCATTCTAATCCATCATCAGGTTTGTATGGCTTTTATATTATCAACTACTCAAAATTAGTATATTTTAATTTTGTAATTATAATCAAGTAATCAGGAGCAGTTCCAAAATCAGCCTCAATGTCCTCAAATCAAAGCACTGCTATTCGGTCAGCTGAGATCAATTAATGCTGTTACCTGCTTTAATGTAAATTTGAACTCCTATAACGTAAAATGAACAATAATGAAAAAAGCGGTTAAAGCAAGTGGCTGGTGCTGTACTTACACTGTCTGCACATCTGTGGCCAGTCCTGCCAGGCCAATGTAGAGTCTGTCACCCATGGGGAAGATTTTCTGGAAGTCTGTAGTGACCATCTGGGCCTGGATACCGAACCGCCGGTCAGATGCAATTGCAACACAGTTCTTCCCACGCATGGCCATGATAGCCCCTCCATTATATGACATTATAGACTGTAATAACAGAACCAGGTTTAGAGCGGATTAGAAAGGACAGTAAAAAAAATCATCTTAAAAAAAATAATAAATCACACACATACACATATATATGTTATCAAATGTGCACATACACAAGTATACCAAGTTTAAAGAAATGTTTTTTAATAATAATATCCACCTCACGTAACAACGGCAGGTGTATTATCTCACATCCGACCTGAATGAATGAGCTGTCTTGTACATATAGTACATTAACTTCATACTGAATCAAGCTTGTTCAAACTCAACACCAAGCCAGTTCAGTAAGAGACATTAATTCAATACATTTAACCTAACATACACTCCTTTACAGCTCACACACTTGATGCACTCTGTAAAAAAACAGGAAAAAGCTGCCAAATCACTCACAGTTTACACGGTGAGACTTAACCAGATAAATAAACACATGAAAGTGAACAAAAACAATTCATTCACTTAAACGATTCAATCACAAACAAAAAATAACTCTAGCATGTCAGCATCGCATTTTCTATGCGTGTAATACAAGAGAAACATTTTGTGGTTAATTGTTTTCCATCTTTTCATTTAGTAAGTTCCACATCCTTCATCGAGACTGATTAAAAAACAAACAAAAAAGTTTTAGTGAATAAAAACCTTGAACAAGAAGTGTTATGATGCAATAAAGGGTAACAAGAGAAACTGTACGTATATGAGGTTTGCACTAGAAGATGTGGAAACAAATCTGTAAATGCCTTGATCTGTAAAAGTATTGGCACCCTTCAAGAAAAGGGGGAAGGGGATTTTTTTTTTTTTTTTTTATCTCTCTCCTCCCCTTATTTACTTTTTATATTATAACCAGTTCATCTGGGTGGAAATTGTGAAAGTATCTTTGCAGAAAGAATATACATAAAAATATTTTTTCAACAAATATAATAAATACATGTAAAAATGAATGAATGTAAAACTATTCTCCAGTGCCGTGAAATACAGCTGTGTTATATTTCTCAAATACTTTAAGTCTTTTTTAAGGTTTTAAAACAAGAGACATTTATTTCCATTCGCCTGTATAACAGTGTAATTAAGAGCTGAGGCACTTCTAGCTAGCGGTGTTAGCGGCAGCGGCAGCGGCAGCGGGACGTCCGTCTGCTACTTTTACCTGCTCTTTCTTAGCTTCATGTTTTTTAGCTTAGCGGCGTCAATAAAGCTGAAATATGTGCTTAGTTACAACCCCGGTAAATAAAAACAGCAGTTGGCCACAGCTAGTAATCTTTAACTAAACGATGTAAATAATTTGAAGAGTCACCAGTTTCGTATATGAAATGTGCTCATGATTAGCAGCCTAAGCTAAATGTTAGCTTTGTCCAACTTTACAGATCATGACAAGAAACAGTTGTTCATATTCCTGCACAAAACGGACACAGATTTTACTGTGTGTCTTACCATGGTGCCGGTAATGAAGAAAACAAAACAAACCCCGGTAATATTTATTTAGTAAACCGTTGATATGAGACCGATCACACACAGTGACTAAACAGTTTATTCTGTAGCTACTTCCGACTCAGTCTTCTTCTTCTTCTAATTTAACAGCTATGTGATGCACCTTACCGCCTCCAACTGGAGTGGAGTGACGTGAACTGGACTGGAGTGGAGTGGATTGAAGTGGACTGGACTGGACTGCACTGGACTGGAGTGGATAAGTAAAGATAAGATATATCTTTATTCGTCCCACAACGGGGAAATTTCTCTGTTACAGCAGAAGATTTTAAAGCAAAATGTCGACATTTTGTCAGATATTATTAACAAGAACTATTCTAGACCTAAGACTCTTTTTAATATTATTAATGCCACTCTCAACCCGTCGGCCTGTCTTTTTTCTGGGGATTCTTCTCCATCATTTTTAGTATTTTTTTGATAGTAAAATTAGGGATCTTCGGCTGGGTATAACTCCCTCGTTTGTTAATCTGTCTTATCCCTCCATTGCCAATACTTTTTTAGTCAGTTTAAACTAGTCTCGCTTCCAGATTTGCTGGAAATAGTTGAGCATCTTAAGCCCTCGGGCTCATCTTTGGATATTCTTCCTCCTATTTTATTTAAGCAAGTTTTTATTGATGTTGCTCTGTATCTTTTGTTCATCATTAATCACAGTTTAGAATCTGGCATTATGCCTGACTGTTTAAAGCATGCAGTGGTTTACCCACTGCTTAAAAAAACGAATCTGGACTCATCAGTTTTAACAAACTTTAGGCCCATTTCTAATCTGCCTTTTACATCAATGATTCTGGAAAAAAATGTGTTTTCACAGTTACAAAGTTTTTTAGCTGATAATTCAATGTTTGAAACATTTCAGTCAGGTTTTTGTAAATCCCATTCTACCGAGATTGCACTTTTGAAGGTTCTTAATGATATTTTAAAATCATGTGATTCGGGTGACTTTGCAGTCCTTGTGCTCCTAGATTTGACAGCTGCTTTCAGTACAGTCGATCATGCTGTTCTCATTGAGCGTTTAGAACATTGTGTTGGTTTAACAAGGTGTTGCTCTAGATTGGTTTAAATCATATTTTGCAAATAGAAGTTTTTCAGTCCAGATGGGTGAACATTACTCGAGTAATGCTTTTTTTGCCCTGTGGGGTTCCTCAGGGTTCTATTTTGGTTCCTTTGCTTTTTTCTCTCTACATGCTCCCTCTTGGCTCAATTTTTAGAAAACACGGTTTGTCATTTCACTGCTATGCGGATGACACTCAGGTCTATTTGCCTGTCAAACGAAATTCTGTGGGTCTTGAATCTCTTATGGCATGTTTGGCAGATGTAAAGGCTTGGCTTTCCTTAAATTTTTTAATCTTCAATGAAAAAAACTGAAATTATAGTTTTTAGTCCATCTGAATTTTCAAATTCCCCGAAACTAGATTTGGAAAAAGTAAAAAATGAAAAAGTAATTCATGTTTTTATTTCATCTTGGCTGGACTACTGTAATTTGCTTTATTTTGGGATCAGCCAGACAGCTTTATCCCGCTTGCAGCTTGTCCAAAATGCTGCAGCTCGACTCTTGTGTGGGGTAAAAAAGAGGGAGCATATTACTCCTATTTTACACTCACTACATTGGTTGCCCGTTTGTTTTAGAGTGGATTTTAAAATTTTGCTCCTTATTTATAAATCTCTGAATGGTTTGGCCCCCCTTATCTCAGTATCTCACTTATAACAGATCCCTTTGGTCTTCCAACCAGGATTTATTGTTTACTCCACAGTTGAGGATTAAGTGCAGTGGAGATCGTGCTTTTTGTATTGCTGCCCCCAGGCTTTGGAATGCATTGCCACAGTCCATTAGACAAGCCTCTTCTCTTAATATTTTTAAGTCCAGGCTAAAGACATTTTTATTTTCAAAAGCATATGGCTGATGGGATGTTGGTATGATTTTTCTGTTTGTTTGTTGTGTGCTTTTCTGTTTTTAATGACCTAATGGAAAGCACATTGGTCGACGGAAGTTGAAGGCGTGGGATGGGGGGTGGGGAGGATGCATATCTTTATATATGTGCGTATGTGTGTGTATGTATGTAAATGTGTAGGCCTGGAGAGTTGCTGCAAGATTGTCATAGCGATACACAGCAAATTGCAATGGAGACATCCTTGATCAGGTCCCAGACAGAGTCAACAATCAGCAGGTGTCTGTGGAAGTGGGGGAGGAATGCAAGAGTGTCTCACTGCAGTGCTCTTCCAGGGGAGTTGTTGTTCCAACAGCGGCCTTGGCTGAGGCCAGTGGTGGTTGAGGGGAGCCGAAAGCAGATATATATAACAGTTATGTTCACTAAGAACATGCAAGTTCACTTTAAACACTTAATTTCTCAAACATTAGCACACTGAATTCAAGAAATCAGAGACTGATCACTGGTAAAAAGGAAAAATCACTAAAGAATGTAGACTGGAAAGTCTGGGGTTTTGACACATGGTGGACTGACAGTAATGCAACATACACACACACACACATTTTACTGTCAGTCACTGTACGATGTACCCAGTAGGTGACTGATTGCCATAGTAATGACCTTTATCAGTGGATGGTGTAACCTGCATTCCACTTAACAGCAAATAGGTTTTCTTGTGGCTAAAATAAAAACATGCTGGGGAAAGATTGCTGTTTGTATCAAATTAAAATTCAATAGTATACATATGCATCATATTCTACAAGATGAAGGAGAAACAGTGTGACTTTACTCCCATTGCTAGTATCTGCACAGAGCTGCTTCATCTGTGTGTAAAGCTTTTCACATCTTAAATCCTTAATTAAATCCTACATTTAGCTTCTCACTGTTCTAATGAATGTCCTGGAAAGATGCATGGATGCATACATATGCATACAGATATTAGACAGCCAGTAATCAGGCCTTGAGCTCATGAAAATGAATGTGTAATATGCATCTATAGATCAGCTCCAAAATCTAATAAGTCCATTTGCTGCTTACAATTCTATTTTCTTAGAAATCTTTCATGTATTCAAGCACATATTTTTGATATATTGTACTAAAGGTGAGTCTTAGTCATCTGGATGGACACCTGAAAATATAAACACCTCCGTGGTGGAGGTCAGTGACAGAGACATTAAAAATATATTATATTTCTTAAAATATAAAAGTCATTGATTTGCTGTGGTGCTCTGCTACTTTGTCCACACTGTAAACCCAAATTAGTAAGCAGAACTCATTCATTCATTCATTCATTCATTTTCTACTGCTTATCCGAACTATTCTCGGGTCACGGGGAGCCTGTGCGTCATTGGGTGTCATTGGCCATCAAGGCAGGATACACCCTGGACGGACTGCCAACCCATCGCAGGGCACACACACACTCTCATTCACTCACACACTCACACACTACGAACAATTTTTCCAGAGATGCCAATCAACCTACCATGCATGTCTTTGGACCGGGGAGGAAACCGGAGTACCAGGAGGAAACCCCCGAGGCACGGGGAGAACATGCAAACTCCACACACACAGGGCGGAGGCGGGAATCGACCCCCCAACCCTGGAGGTGTGAGGCAAAACGTGCTAACCACTAAGCCACCGTGCCCCCCCTAAGCAGAACTCATGAACTTAAAAAAAGTTTATTTCAGAAGTTAAATATTTATGTTTATTTATATCTATGTTTGTGTAGAATGTAAATATTACTTTCTACACAAACATTTTGATTACAGTTAAACTAAAGTTCTTATCAAGTCAACTCAAATATTTTCAGTTCCAGTGACTTAAACTTTTCTTTCCCCAATCCCATGGCATGAAAAAAGTACACAAAGATGCACCTTTATGTTAAATAAACTCAACATTTATTATTCTCTTTAGTCATTTTTTTAATTACACATAAGTCAAAATTTTTTACTTACTACACTTAAAACCCTGCGACTCAAAACTTTAAATTTTTGTGGCAACTCATTGCCTAAAATACATTGAGTACAACCAACTAATGTTACAATGTTACATCAGTATTTTCTTGCCCTTTTAAATATTAACAGCACTGTGTTAAATGGCAAAGGCAGACAGATAAATACAATAAAAGAATAAATAAATACAAAATACAAAATGCAAATGCAGGTCCAATAGGTTAAAGGTGAATAGGACAGCGAAATTACAATATCAAGAACCTGCATGAACCATTTAAAACTCTTAAATGTACCATTAACAAGTACTGCCCAGCTCTACTAAACAACCCTCAAAAACAAGAGATGCATTAATACCAAATAACCTGCAAAAAACCTGCAAATTAGTGCAGCAACCTTTTAAAACATTATTTTCACAAAAGGAAACCACATTGAACTTCAGTGAAAATGCCAGGCCATATAGATTTTTCAGATAATATACTACATACAGTACGCATCATCAAGTCATTCTTTGGACTCTGTAACTTCGGTGCAGTTTACCATCTTCCAAACCAAGTAATATTTTTTGAGTGAATTCAAAAATGTTGGCCAGTCCCACAGGATAGCTGGGGTGTAGTGCATAACATTAGTCAGTCCAAACATTACCAGGAAGGCATCAGCAAGTGGTGGAAGGCTGACCACAATCTTGCTGTGTCAGTTGTGTCATTATCCCTGACGACTGTGAGGAGGGACACTGCAGCATCTCAAAGCTCTGGCTCATCAGACGTGTCCTGAATCATTGAAAAAATCAAACAAATGGTTACAAATACCAATGTTTGAATTCCTTTAAATTGAATTGCTTTTCTCTTGTTCAATTATATACAGCAGGTTTAGTGCAAAGGTAATGGCATGACTACATAACTAGTCATGTAGTTTTACAAACCTGCACAACAGACAGCAAAACATTTGTGTACAGCATTTGTGTACATATCTGGACATTATGGCACTATGATTTTCAGAACAGACTACACATGAAGGATTAAAAAAAAGATCAAATCACACAGACTATATGGTTGGAGTCTGAACAGAGGTAAACTAAAAAACAAGTTTGTATTAATATGAACCGTTTACCTAACATGGTACTGCAGTGATATTGAACCACTAACACCGCAGTACCATGTTAGGTAAACAGTTTTTGCCTCACCTTCGTCATTGTGTTTGCTGATTCTGACCTAAGCCTGTTGTACCTCGAGCTTTCATTAAAAGCGTGCAAATGGATCCTCCGTCTCACGACCTGTCATTACAGAAGACTTCGCCGCCATATGATCCAGCCGCTGCCTCACAGCTCACAACGGAGCTCTTCTCCCAGATTCAGCCAGTCAGCGACCACTCCCAACAGCTGGCTCATCTCGCATCGCTCACGGGTGAACTCGTCACAGCCCTGCAAAGCTTGCAGAGTATTTCCACAGCCTCCAGCATGATCCCCACAACCGCTAACCCACTACTCTCCTTCCCGGAGAAATTCAATGGAGATCCGGCGAGATGCAGGGGTTCTCTTATGCAGTGTTTGCTGTTTGTGACACAACAGCCGTCTCTCTATCCCACGGACGCCAGCCGTATAGCACTGGTCTGCACCCTTCTTACCGGAAGGGCTCTAGAGTGGGCCACCGCAGTATGGAGAGAGGACGGATCAGCGTTTCCCTCCTTCAACCACTTCCTTGGCCAGTTCCGCAGCGTATTCGATCACGTTGCTGGAGGAGAGAGCACAGAGGAGCGCCTCCTGAATATTTCCCAGTGGAGCCGCAGCGCAGCGGAATATGCATTAACGTTCCGCACCCTCGCAGCTCAGGCAGGTTGGGAAGCGAGACCCCTCAAGCTCCTCTATCGTAAAGGTCTGAACCATGAACTGCAAGCAGAACTCGCTTGTCGTGACGAAGGGAGAAACCTTTCTGACTTTATGGAACTGTCTATCCGACTCAACAACCTGATCCAAGCCCGGCGATCACCCACACACTCCCCGTCTTCTGAAGAGGCTGTCATTCTGGAGGCTCTCATTGATTCCGGCGCTGCTGGAAATTTCATTTCGGAGGAGTGTTGTAGAGCGAACGCCATCCCACTAACAGAATGTGTTGTCCCCGCAGCCGTAGAAGTGATAGACGGTTGGCCCCTTGGAGAGGGACGGATAAGATTCGTTACCGAAGAGATCGAGCTACTGTTGGGTCCCTATCACAGCGAAACTATCCGGTTCCACGTCATTACCCCTCCTCGTCATTCTCTGATCCTGGGGTTGCCCTGGCTAAAGCTCCACAACCCGGTCATTTCCTGGAGAGAACCACGGATTATAGCCTGGGATGAGACCTGCGCTCCACATAACCGACCCTCCGAAGCTCTACTTCCGCTATACTCCGCGACCACCGTGACACCCACTCCCGTCAGCCACGACCTCCCGGCTGAATATCATGACCTCGTAGAGGCATTTAGCAAGGTCAAGGCCACCAAGCTACCTCCTCACCGTCCCGGCGATTGCAGCATGGAGCTTCTAACCAACACCACGCCACCGAAAGGCAGAATCTTCCCGCTGTCACAGCCGGAGACCGAGGCTATGAATGCATATATCGAGGAGGAACTAAAAAAGGGGTTTATTCGGCATTCGGTGTCACCGGCACCGTCCGGCTTCTTCTTTGTAAAGAAGAAAGACGGGGGGCTCCGCCCCTGCATAGCCTATCGTGCTCTGAATGAGATTACCGTTAAATTTCGCTACCCACTCCCCCTGGTCCCCTCAGCCCTGGAACAGCTGCGCAAAGCCAGGTTCTTCACCAAATTGGATTTACGCAGTGCTTATAACCTTATCCGCATCAGAGAGGGGGACGAATCGAAGACCGCCTTCTCCACACAGTCCGGCCATTATGAATATTTGGTCATGGCATTCGGCCTTGCTAACAGTCCGTCCGTGTTCCAGTCGTTTATCAATGATGTGTTCCGAGACATGCTGGATCGATGGGTAATCGTGTACATTGACGACATATTGATATATTCCGAAACTATGGAGGCTCACGTCCAGCACGTACGAGCAGTGCTGAAGAGACTCATTCAACATCAGCTCTATGCTAAAGCCGAAAAATGTGAATTCCACAGAACCTCTACGTCATTCCTGGGCTGTCATTTCCGCCGGAGGGGCCGTCATGGACGAGTCCAAAGTAGAGGCAGTGTTAAAGTGGCCCCGACCCCAGACTGTCAAAGAATTACAGCACTTCCTCAGCTTCGCAAATTTCTATCGCCGCTTCATTCGGGGGGTTCAGCACGGTCGCAGCACCACTCACGTCACTGACAAAGAAAGCATCGCCCCGTTTATCTTGGTCACCTGAAGCGATCAGCGCCTTTCACCTGCTGAAGGAGCGCTTCACAACAGCTCCCATCCTGCACCACCCTGACCCGGCTCGACCGTTTGTAGTCGAGGTGGACGCCTCCAGTACAGGCATCGGAGCGGTTCTTTCTCAACGACAAGGTCCGGATAACAAGTTGTTTCCGTGTGTTTACTTCTCGAAGAAACTATCTGCCGCTGAATGCAATTACGACGCGGGGGACCGAGAGCTACTGGCCATGAAGGCGGCCTTCGAGGAGTGGCGACACTGGCTAGAGGGCGCTCAGCAGCCGTTCACGGTTATCACAGACCATAAAAATCTTGAGTACCTACGCTCGGCCAAGCGGATGAATCCCCGTCAAGCACGATGGGCCATGTTTTTCACATGATTTCGCTTCACAGTAACCTACAGACCCGGTTCAAAGAATATCAAAGCCGACACACTTTCCCGCCTGAGCAATGAACCTGACCAGCCCTCTCAGACAGATCCCATTATTCCCGAGGCTCAAATTATTGCTCCCATCCAATGGGACATCATTACCCAGATTTCTCAGGCCAATGCGATTTCTCCACCTCTGTACGACTGTCCTGCTACCAAGACCTACGTGCCCGAGAACTTACGCTCTACCCTACTACAACTGTTACACACTTCACCCAGCTCCGGTCATCCCGGCATCTCGGCCACAATCCGTCTGGCGCAGAACACTTTCTGGTGGCCCTCCCCGTCCAAAGACACTCGAGAGTTCATGCAAAGGTGTACCGTTTGCAACACGTCCAAATCTTCACATCAGCTCCCGGCCGGCTTGCTGCAACCACTACCTATCCCTCAGCGCCCCTGGTCCCATATCGCCATCGATTTCATCACCGATCTACCCAAGTCCGATAACTGCTCCGTCATCCTCACAGTCGTGGACCGGTTCTCCAAAGCATGTCGCCTGATAGCTCTACCCAAGCTACCCACGGCATTCGAAACAGCAGAAACCTTGTGCAGTTATGTGTTCCGTTTCTATGCCATCCCTGATGACATCGTCTCAGACGGGGCCGCAGTTCACCTCCCGAGTGTGGGCAGCTTTCTTCAAAAGACTAAATATCAACGTTAGCCTTACCTCGGGATATCACCCACAATCTAACGGTCAAACCGAGTGCCTAAACCAAGAACTCACTCGTTTCCTCCGTTCCTACTGCCAAGATAACCAGACTGACTGGAGCAGGTATCTTATGTGGGCGGAGTACGCACAGAACTCACTCATCAGACCAACCACCGGTCTCACGCCCTTTTAATGTGTCCTCGGATACCAGCCACCCCTGTTTCCATGGTCCGGTGAACCCTCCGATCTGCCTGCGGTGGATGACTGGTTCCGTAAGAGCGAGGAGACCTGAAGCGTGGCCCACCGCCAGCTACAGAGAGCCATCCGCCGCCAGAAGTTCCAAGCCGACGGACGCCGTAGACCGCACCCAGAATATCAACCGGGACAGTGGGTATGGCTCTCCACTCGTGACATGCGACTGTCATGATGGCTCTGTCATGAATGAAGCACCTGCCTCATCTCCTGACCGCCACCAGAGGGAACCTTCGCCTGAGTTCTAGCGGCTTCCAAACTACATCTCCCACAAACCCCCGCTCCTGTCATGATTACACCACCACCTGCTTTCAATCACCTGTTTCCTATAAAGCATGAACTTGAACTCCCTTTCACTGCGAAGTCTCGATTTGCCTCTGCTATCGGTCTTGAGCGTTTGTCTTACTGTGTATTCATGGTTTTTGATTTGGTTTTGCTCTGTCCTATGATTGTCTGCCGCCTGCCCCGACCTCCTGCCTGTATTACTGTTTTGATTTTTGCCTCACCTTCGTCATTGTGTTTGCTGATTCTGACCTAAGCCTGTTGTACCTTGAGCTTTCATTAAAAGTGTGCAGATGGATCCTCCATCTCATGACCTGTCATTACAGATACACATTGTTGTCTAGCCAGATGTCTTTAAATGTTAATCATGGTCACGAAAACCTTGGCTTGATATTGTTATAGTTGTTATGACCCAAATGGTCACTTTAAATGGTAATCGCGGTCATGTAGACAATTTGTTAGGTAACGATTTAATTAAGTTTTATTCATTTAGAGTTATAAACGTATTACCTTATGACAATTAAACCTTTTTAGGAATGAGCTCGTTTTGTGAATTTTGGAGTGGAATCTGGGAGCATACATTCTGTAATTTCTTACAGTATAGTGTTATTAATGTCTGTACTT
Organism: Tachysurus vachellii; assembly: GCF_030014155.1. Lineage (NCBI taxonomy): Eukaryota > Metazoa > Chordata > Actinopteri > Siluriformes > Bagridae > Tachysurus > Tachysurus vachellii. The sequence continues at coordinate 25,656,959 of NC_083463.1, read as the reverse complement.
TTGAGAGTCACAAACAGCTGGAACCAAATTCCTTGTGTCTGTCAACACACACTCGGCCAATAAACCTGATTCTGATTCTGATTCCGATTCTGAGGACGCATTTTTAACGGACTAATGTTGGACCAGTAGCAACAATAACTAAACTGTGCAAAGATATGGCAGGACTTGAGGTGTTGTATACGAGTGTGGCGAGTTCTATAACATCTCCTGAAGATGCGGTTGTGTGTTTTATTCACTGGGAAATTGTGAAGAGTGGATATAAATGTTTGGGAACTGGAGATGAGGTGAGGAAATTATTAACTATTAACTGCTAGCCTTGTTTTATTGTTATTTTTTTCTTTGTCGCTTTTTATTCTGCTGAAGTTTAAAAGAGAACAAGACTTTGATTGCTAAATCTTTTAATCATTTATTATTCCTTTATACATCGAAGTTTATGTAACACACGTTAGCTATCTAGCTGATGTCACTATGCAACACAGTGACAGCATTATTCAAACGGTTTAGTCACATTATATCATGATTTTCTCAGATGTAAATGTAATCTGCAACAGAATTAATACTTGTCTAGGATTCTCGGATGTAAGTAGGCATGGCAATGTGCTATTTACTTCTTTGTGCTCCTATGTTTAAAGTAGATTCACAAGTAGAATTTCCCCCAAGTTTTCAACCAAAAATTAGACACCTTGTAAATCTTCTTATAATATGAAACATCCTTGGCATAGATGACTGCTAAACTGACAGGAGGTTATTAATGAAATGAAGTGAAGTAAAAGCTGGGATATTTGTTGCATTTTTATAACTAGGTCAGCTTATTTAATATTTATATCTAGATTTTATCAATTTCAAGCTTTGTCTGAAATAATTAGCAAGTTCTATGGTACAGTTTTGTTTTGTTGGCTAGCATGCTATAAAAATAATTTAAATACAAAGTGTGAGGAATCTAAATCCAGGATTCAATATGGGATCTTTTTGGATCAGAACTCATTTTCCAGTTGATTTTACTGCATATTACTGGAAAGAAATATACTTTCATTATATGGGCTCTATAATAATAGGTCACTCTCAGACATCTAGAGAAATCATTAGTCTGATAATGTTTCAGCACACAGCCAGATTTATCAATGTTCACAGTTATCTCTCAACTCTACAGCCCCTAAATGGAGAGAAGAAATCAGAGTTGCTTCCTGCATCCTGGAACACAAACAAGGAGATGTACACGCTGAGATACAGATCAAATGATGACAAGTCCAACCTGCTCCTCAAAGCCATCACAGTTGATGATTCCAGCTTGATTTTTAACTTGCTGGTAAAGTGGCAAATTGTATGAAGGCTGTGTGATTCCTGATATTGCAAGCAGGAAACCATTTCTTAACAATATTTTCTGTTTTTCTGACAGGATTCAGCTTCAGACAAGATCACAGACCTGACTATTACTGTTAGTGATTATGTAAATGAAGCAAATCTACAATCATTTGAAAGGTTGGTACTGTAACATTTAAGCTATTAACACACACATGCCGTTCACCACTTAGTAATGGATTGCAACTGCATATGCCCAGGCATAAATGATAATATGAGAGATTTCTTAATGTTTATTAAGGAGATCCAAATCAAGCACATCATGTTTCATATTGACTTAGTGTTTAGTTTTGCTTTTATTATACATGCAAAATGGGTAATTTTAAACAAATTAGAAAATATACGTTAATAATCACATCTTGGCATGTAAAGTGATACAGATACCATCAGCAAATTACAACAATCATAAGCCGTTATTAAGCATGTTATAGTATGGTTATTCTCTTTAAATCCTTTTTGTTTCTCTAGTCTGTACAAGAACACAGGAGATTTGGCTAAGAGGCTGAACTCATCACTGCTACCTGCAGTGAAAGATCAGGGAGGTGTGATGAATAAAAGAAGAGAGAGATTTACAGACACAGAGCCCAACCCAGACCATGATCCCCTGAGTGTACCTACCGGACATCCCTCTGCTTCATGCCCTCCAGACTGGTGAGAATATACCATTGAACTGTTGTATCTGGCATCAAACTGTTGATTCACAGTAGCAGAAAATGACAACTGTTCTGAGTCAAAAGAATGCCCAAATAAAAGTGCAATTTACAGAGGATTTACTCAAAAAAAGAATGTTTGACATGTAGACCTGACACTTATGTGTCTATTGCAAATAAACCTTAAATTTATGAATTTAAATTTATAAAAGCCCACATTAGCACTGCAAATGTGTCAGGAAGAAGTAGTGATGTGCAGATCGATACTAAAGTATGGATATTTACGATCCCAACGTCTCCTGCTCTAGTATCAATTCTCATATAAAAAGATCAATATTTAAACTCAGTAATTTGGAGTGAGTGTTTATGTTATCATAAGTAACTTGCTGTCACCAGAAAAGTCTAATTATATCCGGTTAGGGTAAGGAACTACTGTACTTCTCCTTCCACCGGTCAAGTGTGAAGGCCGCTCCAGCCCTTTATTTTCCCGCTACGAAGACTGCAGGCTGAAGAGTGGCTATGGCTGAGCGCAAAAGGAGTCATGTCTGGCTGTATTTTAGCTGTAAAGACAGCAGTGATGCTGTTTGTGATGTGTGTGGAAAGACAGTGAAATACAGTGGTAACACTACAAACCTCGCTAAACATCTGAGGATAAGTCATAAGAGTGAATATGATGATATAATGAAACGGCGGTCTGGGGAGCAGGTCCAGGGCGAGAAGACGCAATGTGTTAGGGCAAGAAAGACTTCAATCAGTGAGTCATTTGTGGCCAGTGGCCCCCTTCCACAGCAATCCCATGAGCCACTGGCTGACCATGCAGATCAATCCCCATCAGGGTGGCCACTGTGTGACCATACTCCAAGCAGGGGTAGAACGTCAGGATCAATGAACTAGGTCCAGAAGGACAGGCGATCAGACCAGGACGTTCGGGAGTTCGGGGGCTTTTTTTTTCGGGGGCATCCTTTTTCTTCGTCCTTATGTTTGATGTGAACATTATCCGAAACTCTTGAACTTTATCTGCATGATTTTTTGTATTGTTTTTTGTTACATGATTGGCTGATTAGATAATGGCTGTGAGCTTTTAATTCTTTTTACAATAAACACCCTATGAAACAGGTCATATTTTCTGACTTATCAGGACAGAACCAGTGAATCCATTTGCTGCAGGAAGGGCTGACCTTGATCCCCTTAGGTGGGTAGTTTGTTGTTTTTTGTCACAGTTCTCTGGGCTTCAAGTGCTGTGTCCTTTGGCTTGTTTTAGAAGAAGTCCCATGCTGGATGTTGTTTTTTAGGCCATGAAATACAAAAATAAAACATAAGTAAAGTAACAATAACTGTACTTGAACTTTGTTTACAGTGGGTCAGCAGAGGGCATGATTGTGGATCCATTACATGCAGGCTTCCCTTGTCCTGGCTTGGACCCTTCAAGTGGAACTCCTGGAAACCTCCCTCCAGGGTCTGTGCACCCTCGTGCCCGTTTTGACCCTATTCTTCCATTTGGCAGACACAGAGCTGGGTAAAACTATCAAAAGATTACTTGACTATCATTGTTGCCATTTACTTAAACAGTATTTAAAGAATGTATGTGGATCCTTAAAGACTTAGTCTAACTGAAATTACATTTTACAAATGTAGCCAATTATGTGCATTTGTGGCAGCCTGAAAAACAAACCTTCAAATGGTCAAATTGCACTATATGATACATAGATTTAGCTCTTCCTTTTCATTTATAATAACTCATTTATAATAACAATAATTTTGATTGTGGCTTTGGGAATTTGCCCATTCAACCACAAGAGCTTTAAGTGAAGTCAGGCACTGATGTCTCCTAGGATTACTGGGGCAAAGTTGGCAGTTTATTCCAAAGGTATTCAGTTGGTTTCAGGTCAGACTCTCTACGTTGACAAATGTATGTAGCTAGTACTTTTCTAGTATAGGACCTGGTACTCACAGTCATGCTAGAACAGGTTTGGGAATTCTGCAGCATACAAACACATCCTATTGTCCAACTATTGCTTCCAACTTTAAGTCAACAGTTTGTGAAAGGCCCACTTATGGGAGCAATAGTCCAGTGTTCACAGAACTTTGGACATATAGTATTTATGCATTGGTGCCACCACTTACTTTTACTCACTTGTTCTAACCTCCCATCCACCATGGACACCCACCTTCCCCGTTCTGCCATCCTTTCCCTTTTTAATATGGTCAACCTAAATTAAATCACATGACAAACTCAAGGCTCAAGTGAAATTGGAAAAAATAATGTTAACATTGCCTGCAGTGTCCACTACTTCTATATTTTTACACTATCAAGAATTCACAACATATTGTAGCAACCAGTACTGCACAGCACACATCTAACAGTGCTGAAACACTGCTTAAAATAAACACCTGTGTGCTGTGTCTAGACACATCAAAATATTCAGAAACAAGTTGTGGTAGGCAATGATATGAATTAGTTATAGTATTGCACCATAACTAATTCACATCATACACAAAATATAATTGTGATTTATTCATGATCAAATTTGATTTATTTTCTATATACTGACACAATAATCTTATTAATATACTAATAGGCCATATTTTTAATTTTGACATAGAAAATGACTGTTTAACTTAAAATGATTTAAATAACACATGAATAACTGGGGAGAATATTACCTTGCATTAGAAAGCCTGATCTACTTAACTGTTCCTTTTACTGCAGGATTGCAGAATTTATACTGTTTCTCACTGTAGTAGCTGGTAGGTAGTAAAATGTGATTAAAAAAGGAATGCATACATTTAAAAAGATAACTAATTGCCAGCGTGGCCAAAACGGGCTAAAATGTTGCTATGATTTCCATATTACAGCTTTCATCTAGTTTTTGGATAGTAACATGCATAGTGAACTTATCATAAGCCTAATCAACTATCTTTGTACTCAGATATAAGCTCTCAAAATGTCCACTAGATTCCACATGTCCATGTGCCATTAGATTATCATTAAAACAGAAATGTGATTCCACCCTCTGTACAGGTGACAGACAGATAAAGATTCAAAAATGTTTAAATGACCTAAAAATATGGGAATGCAAATTAAACAGTGATCAGTTCAGCACCAGTGTAAAAAATTTAAAGTGATTTAGTTGCATTAAGAAACAACAGTAAAGCTTGTATTTAACTGTGGCAAGTAATTTGAATTTGAAAGATATGGATGATGAACAGTGGTGACTCAGTTTTTATTAAAATGGCATTAATTTTGTGTTTTTTCCAAAGTAAGTAGGTAGTAGATTTTTGGAACGATGTATAGAAAAAATGTTTCAAAATTTCAGTATGAAGGTGAAATCTTCAGGCTACCACAAGAATGGCAAGAATAAACTAAAATATAATTATTTTGTAGTTGGTTAATTTAAGGTTTTAATGTATTTTCCATTTAATTACTACAGGCCAGACCCTGATCACCTGCCCCGGCCAGGCTATAATGATACGATGTAGAAATATAATTCACATCCTGGTTCTCCTGGAAGACTTCTTGTTCCCTTAATGTACTACAATTCTTACAGCTTTGCAATAAAAAAAAGTACATGTCTTGCTAAAGTTTTTGCTGGTTTAATCCTGTTTTCATACTATGTGCTCCAAAGAGGCAATACATTTTTTGTTAAATAAAGAGGGAATGTCTGTATTTCTATGAGTCACCAACAGCTGGAACCAAATTCCTTGTGTGTGTCACACTTGGCCAATAAACCTGATTTTTATTCTGATTCTGATTCAGTTAGAAAGTGGGTTAATATTTTTATTTTTACAAAATTTCATTCTCCCAAGCAAACTATATTGAGATGTTATTGGTTCAGCTTGATGCTGCTTAATGTGCTTCATTATCGCTTTAATTGAAAAAAAAAAAATTAAAGCACTGTTTTTCCTGCTTTACTGTATTATTATGCATCACCCCATCACTAAGCAAGATACATACTGTACATGTCTGACAACTCCAGCTGTGTATAAGATTTTTAATCAGGTCAATGCATAAAATGATGTAGATATAGGTCAAGATCTTCAGCTATAGGCTCACAGAAACCTTCTAGTTTCAGTTGTGCCTTATGAATAGCTAATAATGGCTGGACGTGACGTCAGGTGACGTCATCAGAATACCCTTGAGGAAGTTCCCCTTATTGTTCTGTAACATAATAATAATAATAATAATAATAATAAGATTAAATAGGATAACAGAATGTTGGATTTCAGAAGCCAACATAATAATAATAATAATAATAATAATAATAATAATAATAATAGACAGGAACTAAGACCACATAATAATAAGCTTATAAAGCAAAACAGAATGTTGGCTCTTTCAAGCCAACATAATAAACATTTAACAATAAAGGAGTGATACAATAAAGAAACTGAAACAACGTTTTTCAGAAAATGTTTATTTCACATGTATTTTGATAATTTCATGGTGATTTCTAAATAAATACACTACATTAGTATTGTTGGTTGTAAGATACTGAGTCGAGTACTCGGACTCGAGAGGTGAACTAATCATTTTTCCAATAATTTGTCCATGGTTTTATTATTGTATTGTATTATATTTTTTATCTTAACTTTCCAGCTCTACAGTAGATGCTCCAGCGTTAATTAGGTGGGTGTGGTTAACTTTCAGAGCCCCTCCCACTCCAAAATCAGTTGACCAGCCTTTTAGAAACTTTTTATTGAACTAAATTAGGTAACTAGTGTAACTAAGATCACAAGGAGGTCACGAAGAGTTCATATCTAACAGAGGTGGAAAATGCAGGAAAGGAGATTAACTGGTATAAATCAATTTGTCAACGTACTTGTTTCTCAATCAAAATGTAAAAAGGGACTAACTACAGTGAACCACAGTGAACTACAGTGAATCACAGTGAATCACAGTGAACTACAGTGAATCACAGTGAATCACAGTGACTCACGGTGAATCAGTGAATCACAGTGAACCACAGTGATCTACAGTGAACCACAGTGGACCACAGTGAATTACAGTGAACCACAGTGAACTACAGTGAATCACAGTGAATCACAGTGAACCACAGTGATCTACAGTGAACCACAGTGGACCACAGTGAACTACAGTGAACCACAGTGAACTACAGTGAACTACAGTGAATCACAGTGACTCACAGTGAACCACAGTGAACTCACTAGTACAGTACATGACAGCACTAGTATATAGAATGAGTTAGACTAATTAATGGCATTATTGCTGCTAGCTGTAACAGTTGCTTAGGGCCCCTAATGTTCAGAAACGGCCCTGGGCATTGTCACAAAACAGCTTTACAGAATTTATCACCTTGAACCTTGAACATTTTGCAGTGTTACAAGCAGGAATTGAACGCTAGACCATAATACAGAGGTTAAGGGAGGAAATGTGATCAGTGGTTCTGGGGTACAGCAAGGGTGGATCTTGGGCATAAACCAGGGGATCTCGACATTTTGTTCAGTGAGGGTTCAGAGTCAGTTACACTCCTGCTTTTATGTTGTATTTTATATAAGTAGTAATATTTCATAACGCCGCTTTTTGGCGTCTTTTACATTATACCTATTTTCCGTCAGGGGGCGACAGCGTCCTCGACCCTTCTGGTGAATGAAGAGGAAAGCGAAGAAAGCAGCAACAAAACAACAATAAAATGGAGAATGGAGTAGGCCTAACGTTAGAGATTGGGTCCACTACAGTCTTTAAATGTAAGTTATTTAATTTATATTTATGGTTCTGTTGTACAGGTCATCCAGGAATTTACCGCTTTGTTGTTTGCTGGTGTCGTCAATTTGCTTGCAGAGGTTTATAAATAATAATAATAAAAACACGCAGCTAGCACAAGATTACTGCGCCATATTTACAGGCTGGGATTCACGGCTAGTTTCCCCAACGCTAATGTAGACCCAGTTGACGACTGTAGAGTTCAGCGTTAATATTGTTTCACGGGGAAAATAAGTGTAAATGTGTGCGGTTTGTTTTTAGGGACTGACGCGAACACAGCAGAGCTGATTGTGTGGCGCGTCACTAATAACAGCTTGTTCACGGGGAAGAAGAACACCGCCCTGAGAGCCTTCGAGTGAGTCTCACTGCCTCTGAACAGACTCTGTACAGCTGCATGTGGTCTTCTGTCACATTTAACATGAACCGTGTCTCATTCCGCAGGTTGTTTGTGAAGGAGAAACGGCTGGAGGGTAAAGTGACTCCAGCATGGGTGAAAAAGAAGTGGGAGAACTTAAGACAGAAATATAAGGTAAATATAAATAGAACTGATTGTATAATTGCCTCGTGTTCTCCAACAGTGTGCTTTCTAGCATGCAGAAGACTTCATAAGCTCCTCGTGATCTTGAAGACATTGATGCAAAACAGGACCCAATCATATAAACATAAAGTTCCTCTGCAGTGTAAAGTTAAGTTTCTGTGCTCAGGTCAGGTTTTCTCAACTACTTGTTAGGGTAAAGACCTTTTTTAATTCTCATGGACCTTTAATAAACCTTAAAGGTGGGGTCTCCGTTGTTTGAAAGCCAATGTTGACATTTGAAATCACCAAAACAAACCCCCTAACCCAAATGGGTCCCACCCCTGTATTTATAGCTCTGCCCACACACACATACGTAACCCAGGCAACTAATGTAAAGAAATGTGTCTTTATCATAGCTGAAGGGAAGAACAATACGATTGCAGATAAACAAACAAACAAAAATGACACACAAGCATAATCATGCACAGGACGGCATATATTAGTTCTGTGAAACAAAGCAAAACCAACGTTACTCACCTCTCGAGAAGGAAAAAGCGACCTCGGCATCTTAAGTAAAGTTGGCCACATTCACAGATTGGAGTTTCCTGAGTCAATAACTCCTGAGCTAAACGCTGTTACTAGCAAAACGCGGTTGTAGCTGCGTCTCTACATTACTACGATAGAAAGGTGTTATTTGTGTAGTAACAGCGTTTAACTCAGGAGTTATTGACTCGGGAAACTCCAATCTGTGAATATGCGCCAACCTCCTGCTCCTTCAGTTCTCTCCAGCACTGGAAAGCTGATCCTATATTAACACGGGTCCTACATCCTTCCTTATCGTATCTTGCCTTGCCTTTCTTTGTTTTTATCCTCCATATCCATGTTAAAACCGCTTTCTGCTAATGTCACACATGCGCACTGAACACTCTCTCCGCCCATATTGACAAGACACACCCCCATCTGCTCATTGGCCACACGTTAGTTTTGTTTTTGTTTAGTTTGTCGTTCCGACTCATTTTCTGAAGCATTTCTCAAACAACGGAGACCCCACCTTTAATTATTACTAAGCACGTTTAAACACACACATAATCTGATTGAATGCTTCAGTAGGTCTTGTAGTTTTAAAATAATTGGGTAAACAGGAAAAAAAATAGGCATTTAAACCCTTGAATCTGACTAATTTGAGAAATACCATTGTTTGCATGCACTGTGTGGTGGTGCAAATGTTTATCTACATTTTTTTGTTCGTTTTTGGAATATATCTGTAATGCACACGAAAACGAATATTCGAATCGGATTGTGGTATTTAGGTACATTTGGCATCTGCGATCGGATTCAACACGTACAGATTGACAAATGAGAGCTTGTGAAAGTACATCCTGTGTAGGAACACATCAAGGTTGTTTTCAACAAAAGGTTTAGAGCAAAGCTTGTGTGCTGTTTAGATTATGGCCATGCATTCATATGTTTTGAAAAATATAAATATGTAGAATAAAGGCTAAAAAGCTTTAATAATGTACAAGTTTAATCAAGTTTCTCTTTTTAGAACCAACTTAAAGGCACCAGTGATAAAAATGTGACCACATATTGAGGGCAATCATTTACTTAAATTGGCTTTTCTATGCTTTGTTTCTATGCTTCTGTAAAGCTGGTTTGAGACAATGTTAATTGTTAAAAGCGCTATACAAAATATATAAAAAATTATGTTTTCCAACACTTAAGACAAATAAGAAGCTTCGTCCACTTCCCTGAAGCACTCTCCTGTTCCACGCAACAAATCCATGTGTAGCACAAAAAACTTGCTTAGTAAGCTGTACACTTTGAAGTTAATTCACCCTACCCCCTTCCCTCTGCTGTTCTGCAGGATATCAAGAGCCTCAGTATGATGGGAGGTGACCCGCTAGTGACTCCGTGGAAGTGGTACACCGTGATGGATCAGGCTCTGAGTGGTGAGCTCACTATGGCTCACTCACTTCTGTCTAATCTGTCCAACCTGTCTAACCTATCCAACTTGTCAAGCACATCCAGCCCTTTCCCTGTCCCTGTGTCCTCATCTGGCCAGGATGCTCCTCCTGCTAAGAAGAGGAAGGAGCAGTACTGGCTCGCTGCTCTGCAGGAGCTTGAGAGGAGGCAGGAGGAGCGCGAGAGGCGTGCTGCAGAGAGGGAGGAGGAAAGGGAGAGGCGGGCAGCCGAAAGAGAAGAAGAGAGGGAGAGACGGGCAGCTGAGCGAGAGGAGGAGAGAGAGAGGCAGGCTCTGGATCGAGAGAAGAAGAGGGAGCATGAGCTGCTCTCAAGGCAGGACCGTTGGGAGATGGAGCTTCAAGCCAGAGAGGAGAGGAGAGAGAGGGAGTACAGAGACAGAGAGGAGCGGAGGGATCGAGAAGCCGCTGCCAGGGAGGACCGACTGTTCAAGCTCCTTGAGACGTTCATGTCTAAACAATACAACACGCATTGAGCCATGTTGGTGTCTCAGAAATGTCTGCCTTCTAATAAATCGTACCAGGTTTTGTATCTCTCGTTGTTGTTGTTTGCATCTTTTAGCTGAAGTCTTTTGGTACACAGAAATAATTTGGTAAGTAAGCTAACAATTCAACCACCTGCAGTTTCTTCATGTTTTAACATCTTTAATAAGCTCCCTGGAATAAAGTTACAGCAATCAATAGCAGCACATTTCTATACCATTTTAGTAGCTTGCCAACCTGGACAATGGTCATTTTAATGTAGCATAAAGCAGGATAGTCATTCATGTTCAAGCAGAACACACACTCAGTCCAAGAGTGCAAATGTAGAGACCAAATTAACTTAATGAAGCAGGACTAGCCTGCAGAATCTGATCGCAGTTCCATAGAGAACAGAGAACCTCTTTGGAAAGAAATTATTTGAATTTGAATATTTTTGTTGTTCTGCTTGGCATTGCTGGGATTTGAGCTCATTACCTTTAGACTAGTAGGCCAACATCTTAACCAGACCTGGTGACACTGTTGATGCTGTAACTCATCTGGGGAACTTTCTTCAATCTCTGATTTACAAATGATCATGACACTTCTCACAAATCAATGAAAAGTGTTCATATTTCTGTGTCTCATCATTATTTCTGAAAGAAAACCCTTAGTACTCTTCAAAGGTTGGATTATATATATTTTGTTATTGCACAAGCTCAACAGTTAGCAGCAAGGTTACTAACAGGAAGAAAACAGTGGACACATAAAACATTGTATTTGCACACACAAACAATGACATACAGTGACTCTCTACCTTCACAGGCACCTTGTTAGCTTAAGCTACAGCAGTGTGTTTCATTGTCTGATTATATAACTGTCTGATTATATATTGTATATCTACATCACAATTGATCTTTTCTGGGCTTGTACACAACTTGCTGGTAGACCAGTTTCTGTCACTAAACAAAATGTGAAATAAATTCCATGTCTTTATTATAAAAACTTGACACAGCTTATGATTCTTAAGCAATACTAATCCTCTTGTGTAAGCTTGGATAGATGTTTATTGTGGCCTTTGGGGTTAAATATTCTATCCGTTCAGGGTTTTTTAATGTGTATATGTGGTCTGGAAAACTACTCGTGATTGAAAATATCATCTGATTAGTACTATTGCAAAGATTTTATTTACTAGCCAAAAGAAATTTTTAGTAGAATGCAAATAATTTTCAAGAACTAAATTTAATCTACATCACATAGTAGAATGTGTACATGGAAATAGTGTTATTAATATTACATCTAATAGTTTAATGGAGGGACACCAATGGGGATGGAGTATATTCCAGGAAGCAGGTATAACATACAGTATGAAAACCTGAAAATTCAGTTTAACACTTCATGCCATTTTGATAAACTCTGGGTGTGTGAGATGATAATATAAAACAGTGTAGTCTGTTTATGTAAATCATGTTCTGTAGTTTGTTAGTAGTTTTGTGCCTAAATTTAATACTTTTAAATAAACCACAGATGATTTTTTTTTACTGATAGCCACAACACTTCCTTATTTGCTACTTTAGACATAACCTTATGTTAGTTTCACTTTGAGGCAAAACATCAAGAAAGCTAAACTGCATGGGTGACCACCACCACCACCACCACCACCACATCATCTCCCTAAAGCAAAGAAACAGCCACGGTCACAGAGCAATGGGTTTAACTTTAAATTCTTAGCATGCTATCAGAGAGCCATGTCAGAACATGAGGGCCTATATAAAGTATTTGTACATCAATGATTAATCTGTTGCTAGTTGAACTGAATGGGAGATGATTTCATATCTCCAGAATATTAGCTTCTACCCGGGTGACATCCAAACATTGTTCTTCAACAGTAACGGACAATACATTATTATTTTTAACCAAATTGTTGAAGGTTAGCATTAGATATCCTGTGTCCATTGTTCTACATTTACATTACAGGATCCAGTTTCAGAAAGGAAACTTGTACCATAGACATTGGGACTCTTAATTTAGCTTTATCTTCAGTCTATAAAGTGGGGTTTAAATGCATGCGAAAAGTATAAATAAAAAAAAGTTAATTTAGAAATCTGAATAATTTAAAGTACAAAAATTGCATTTATAAAGCAGATTTTAATCAATAGTTGGCATAAATGTTGTACATACAGTCCTCTTTGACAGTATTAGAATAGCAAGGCCAGTTCCTTTGGCTTTGAGATCAAGAGATGATGGATCAGAATTTCAGTTTTCATTTCCTGATATTCACATCTAGACGTGATAAACAGCTTAGAATGTGGCACCTTTTGTTTGAATCCACCCACTTTCAAGTGATCAAAACTTTTGCTGTTGCCTGAATTTGTTGTTAAAGTGGACAATGAGGAGCAAAGAGCCATCTAGCAAGAAAAGCAAGCCATTTTGAAAGGAGGTAAGAAGAGGGGAGACATTACATAAGCAATGGGTATAGCCAATACAACAATTTGGAATGTCCTCAAAAAGGAGAAAACACTGGTGTACTTACAACTGGACATACAGAGGATATAAAAAGTACACACCCCTGTTAAAATGCCAGATTTCTGGAATGTAAAAAAAGAGACAAAGAAAAACGAAAAAATGTAAGATATTTTTCCACCTTTAATGTAACCTATAACTTGCAAACTCAATTGTAAACTAACTTGTAATTTCAAACAAACTGAAATCTCTTAGTGGGAAGAGTAAAAACTAAATGTGGTTGCATAAATAAAGTGTGTGCACCCCCCATAACTGTTTAGAATTAAGCAATCACATACAAATTCATGTTAAATAGGAGTCAGTAAACACCTGAAATCATTTAAAGTGCCTCTGATTAACCCCAAATAAAATTGACCTCCTCTAGTAGGCTTTTTCTGACATTTCCTTAGTCACATCTTACAGCAAAAGCCATGGTCCACAGAGAGCTTCCAAAGCATCAGAGGGATCTCATTGTTAAAAGGTATCAGTCAGGAGAAGGGTACAAAAAAAAATAATCTATGGAATTAGATATACAATGGAACACAGTGAAGACAGTCATCATCAAGTGAAGAAAATGTGGTGCAACAGTGTTATTTGCAAGAACTGGACGAACCTCCAAAATTGATGAAAAGACGAGAAGAAAACTGGTCAGGGAGGCTGCCAGGGGGCCTACAGTAACATTGAAGGAGCTGCAGGAGTTTCTGGCAATACTGGCTGTTTAGTACATGTGACAACAATTTCCGGCATTCTCAATATATCTTGGCTATGGGGATGGGTATCTAAATTTTGCAAAAACGTCTTATGATCTGATGAAACTAAGGTTGAACTTTTTGGCCATAATTCCACCAAGATCTGGAACTAGGGCCTTAGTCAAGGTGGAGGGAATTATGAACAGGTCCAAATAGCAGTCAATGTTGGCACAAAACCTTCAGGCTGCTGCTAGAAAGCTGATGATGATGATGAGGAACTTTCATGCTCTTTCAGCATCACAACAACCCAAAGCATACATACAAATGAACAAAAGAATGGCTTCACCAGAAGAAGATTAAACGTTTTGAGATGGTCTAGCCAGAGCCCAGACCTGAATCCGAATGAAAATCTGTGGGATGATCTAAAGAGAGATGCCCTCGCAATCACAGATCTGGAGCGTTTCTGCAAAGAAGAGTGGGCAAATATTGCCAAGTCAAGATATGCCATGCTGATAGACTCGTACCCAAAAAGACTGAATGCTGTAATAAAATCAAAAGGTTCTAAAACAAAGTAGTAGTTTAAGGTTGTGAATATTTTAGCAAACATTAGTTTTTTATTTGTACTTCCCCCACCTAATAGATTTTAGTTTGTTTTTCAATTGAGTTGTACAGGTTTTAAGTCACAATTAAGGTGGAGAAATTCTGTAATTTTTTATCTTGGTCTCTTTTTTTATATCACAGAAACCTGGCACTTTAACAAGGATGTGTAGACATTTTATATCCACTGTGACCTGGCCAACCAATGGGGGAAAAAAAAGGAGATGAAGAAAAAAAATAACCTCCACATGGCAGAATTATAGAGGTCATACCACAATATGCAAAGCGCTCATCAGATTCAGAAGACAGCCTGGAATTCACAAAGAAATACTGATTAACTAAACTTCTACCAGAGAGATGGAAAGAAAGGATCTGTTCATGATCTTAAACACACAGCTCATTGGTAAAGCATGGTGGTGGTAGTGTCTAAGGGCTTACATCAGGGATGCTTTCTGGAGCAGGATCACTAATCTTTGTTAATGATCTTACTCATGATGTTAGCAGCAGAATTAATTCAGAAGTCTACAGAAACATTTGCAAGATTATAGAGAAATTCTTCATGCAGCAAGACGATGACTAAAACACACTGCCAACACAAAAGAAAAATAAATATTTAGTCTGGCCAAGTCAATCACCACATCTTAATTATGCAGCATTTCACCTCCTGAAGAGGAAACTGAATGGAGAAACCCCCAAAACAAACAACCACTGAAATAAGCTGTGGTACAACCCTGGAAAAGCCACACAAAGAAAGAATGCAACAGTTTGGTGAGGTCACTGGTTTGCCGAATTGATGCAGTTATTACAACCGAATGCTATAAAACCAGATGTTATTTACCACCAAAGGTGCCATGTTTTAAGTTGTTTAACTTCTATATTAGGGGGCACGGTGGCTTAGTGGTTAGCACGTTCGCCTCACACCTCCAGGGTCGGGGTTCGATTCCCGCCTCCACCTTGTGTGTGTGTGGAGTTTGCATGTTCTCCCCGTGCCTCGGGGGTTTCCTCCGGGTACTCCGGTTTCCTCCCCCGGTCCAAAGACATGCATGGTAGGTTGATTGGCATCTCTGGAAAATTGTCCCTAGTGTGTGATTGCGTGCATGAATGAGTGTGTGTGTGTGTGCCCTGCGATGGGTTGGCACTCCATCCAGGGTGTATCCTGCCTTGATGCCCAATGACGCCTGAGATAGGCACAGGCTCCCCGTGACCCGAGGTAGTTCGGATAAGCGGTAGAAGATGAATGAATGAATGAACTTCTATATTAAAATATCAGGAAATGAAAACTGTTATTCTGATCTGTTTTTTTGTTTTTTGTTTTTAAATCTATAACCCAAATGTCTTCAGATTATAGCAAAAAAAGATTTGGCCTTGTCTTTATATACATTCAGAGGGGACTGTATATAAACTAATATAATGAATAAAGAATAATTTTCAGACATTAAAAGTATATATAACCATTGCTTATATTCAATCTTGTACTATAAGCAATGGTTAGATACGATAATTCCTTATACAAAAGTACCTTTTCTTATAGCATGGAGGACTTTTTCCATAGCTTGATTTGCAGCTGCTTAATAATAACTTTCATCATCTGATTATCAGCTGTTGTAGTCATCAGTATCTAATAAATCCTCCTAACAAGGCATGCTACCTATTAACTGTCAGAATACCAAGCATGTTAGCATCATAACGCAAGTCACCAGATGCTAGACTTACTCCCAGTTTTTGGGGTTAATAGTCAAACCCCCTTAGTGGAACACCCCCAAAACAGAACCCTACCTGTTTAATGATTTTCTGTTACAGATAAGATATTTGATGTTGCCTCACAGTGCTTTGTGAATATCTAAACTCATCTAAGGCCTGTGTATTTACAGCATGTTTGTTTCATTTATGTGCGGCGTAACCACATTTATGTCAGATCTATGGGGTACATACTTAAGCACAGGGGCAATGCAGAAACACATTTAACGTATCTGTAGTTCAGGTCATATTAATACCCAGCAAAGTCCAAAATGCTAACGTGATACAACACAACAAAAGAAAACCAATTGTGAACGTTAATTTGTAAGTATTACAATGAAACTGTTGATATTATTTAGTAGTATTAGCTGATAATGCAGAGTCTCATGAATTTTACTTGAATCCCTTGGTATATAATTTTGTTTTTGAATACACCACAGTTCTCTAAAGCAACTAACATTTTAAATAAATTTTGTTTACTTTAGTAATCTACGTACTACACAGATTTAAGTTTTTACCATAAAATTTGATTTTTTTTTGGAGTCAAAGTGCAGTTTTGAAGCAGATAAAGGTTACTGATGCACAATGAATCAACAGTACCAATCAGGCAACCTGTTTAAATCTCATACGTAACGTAACATAACCATTGGCCTGTTCCCTCATGAGTCATGGTGTTTGGTGGCATTTGAGTAGCCAAATGCTGAACTGTGCACCACTGAACTTTCCCTGATGCTTTTTGATTAAGCCTTTAAAGGTTTTTGGCATTTAGACATGAGATTCATCCAGGTCCAGATCTACAGGAGAGAGAGGCAGAGGGGACAGAGAATGAGGATGAGGTGTGAGCAGAGAGGTGAGGAGAGGGTTCTCTGTGCCTTGATCCTCAGCCATGTGGAGTGAAGTGTCTGTGTTTTCCAAAAGCCCTGACGTCTCCTCGTCTTCCGGACTCTCGCGGATCTGAGCCGGGTTCAGCCGAACTGGAGTGCTCAGTGTTGGGAAAGAGGAAGGGAGAGGAGAGCATGACCTGGAAGCTGGCCTGGAGGATGGCGTAGAAGATAGGCTACTTCTCGTACTACCCTTGTCTTGCTTTTCTTTACTCTCAGCAACAGGTGAGGCCTTAAAACAGGAGAGTGAAAATACTGATTGTACCATGTACCCATCATACCCTGGATTACAAATAACTGCATGATCAGCTTTGCATATATATATATGCATATATATATATATATATATATATATATATATATATATATATATATATTTTTTTTTTTTTCCATTAAAAAAAGTGGGTTCAGCTGACAGCAACTTCATAATTGCTGGAACAAATGGGGTGAAGATGTAAAAAAAACACAAACTATAAAATAATGGTACATTTTTAACACAGTCCTTTTGCAAATAACATGTGATGTCCCTTATAGTATCTGTGAAATGTTTCTACATGGGTGACAGGTTGATCACGTTCTAATTAACATTACAATGAAATTATTTATTATTGTATCTCTCATTATTGTAAAATAACCACAAGAATCCTTGTATTTATGTCACTTTTTCAGTGATACATTGGTCAGCGTAAAACAGTGAGATGAATCACCACCTGTTGGTGTGATGGGATGTGCTGCTCAGCTCTTATAGAGGGTGATGAAGTTTCAGAGGGAGGAGCAGCAGTCGTGAGGGAATTGCTTGGTCTTCCGCTTCCTGGAGCTCCCAGCAAAGCCGTGCTCGCTGTTGGTGTAGATGAAGGAGACTTTCCAGAAGCTTCCTGAGATTCGGTGAAGGTGACTGATCTCTTTTGGTCAGTGTGTGCTATGGGAGGAAATATCAGGGCATTATATGCATTTGATTAGAGATACAAAAGGAAATGGTTATAATATGAGGAGTCCTGATTGTTTAGAATGTTGGGTTTTGTGCCCAGGACTGTTTCTTTTGGGTCCTTCAACAATCCTGAACTTCCCCAAGGGACACAGTATGGTGTCTGACCTTTCTGATTGTAGCTTTCTGACCATGTTCGAATAACCAGCTACCCTCAAAATAGTTAGACTACATTCACAGGTTTAGAAGAATTACAGTTCACCTTCAAATGAATTCTAACTAATATTTAATCAGTATGCTTCATTTTAATGTAGCACACACACACACACACACACACCTCTATCAACTGCTTTGTTCTTGGGCTGAATGCTCCTGCGAGTGGTTGAGAGTCGGGCTCCTTGTCGTCCACGACATTCATCCTGCATCCGAGGGATGGACAGTAGTGGCCGACGAAGCTAAAAAAAAAGAAGATAAAATACCCTTACTGTTTTAGTTTTGGAGGGACAAGAAATAGCCTTGGTTCTTTTGAGACAAGTTCAATAACAAGTCTGTGTTTAAAAGGCTCTCTGTTAAACTTTGCCAAGATAAATCTTAATATTTTGACAAAAAAAAGTATTGAGTATTATATTGCATGTCATTTCTGTCTAATTGTTATAGTACTGTTTGAATAACTGCTAAATTAAAAACACTATATTTCATGTATATTTTCTTGGCCTCCAGAGTGTACACCACTGGAAAACATTAAGATGACAGATTGCATGACATTCATTCCCTCTCACCTGTCTCAGACCTCTTTTCCGACCGAGCGGTGGCTGAAGTAAGAGATTGTGATGGCCTGGTTCGCTCTGGACACTCGCCACCCTGTTGAAGAATCCACAGTGCAGCATGTGAGCAATGGAGCTGAACACAATCCCTGTTAAATCCTCCAGAAACACAGGAGAGTTTAGAGGAAGTGTGTTTATTGCACAAATCCCCCAACAGTCCAGGGCTAATCATTGATCAAACACAGTGACAAGGACAAATCGTGACACATGAATTGCAGATTAGAAACCTGCAATGTCATTCACATAAGGGATTTAGAGGAGCTGGTGTTGGCAGGGTCTTGCACCCTTTCAAATAATTTTGCAAGATTTCCATTTTGTATAAATATTATCATTAACATGTATATACATGTAACATAGGGAATGTTATGCTTTACTAAACTATGTCAGCTTGTCAGCTAATTTGTTTGGATTTGCACATGCCAGACCAGACTCCTCAGCCCCAGAGATTGGCACCCCAGAGAGGAACTCCAATTTGAGCAGTGGAAAAAAGCCTGAAACATGAATGGATACCATGGCACCATGACGTTTACTGGAAATGACATGAGTACCACACAGTGACAATAAGTAGTGACATTTAGTATTAGTGTCCATACCAGAGAGAAAGAACAAAACCAATTAGAGGAACAGTGAGACAGATAGAGTAGTTGGAAAATAAAAACAGGAAAGGGAGGGAGAGTTGTCCATAGAGTCAGTGAATGTGATGAGTAGGGAAAGGTGGGCCCAGCCCCGGCACACACACAGTGAGACACCGCACACACAGGGCTGTGACACTGTACCGTGACAGGATACCCTCCTCCAGCAGCCCCTGGGACTCATCTAGCACATTGGGTTCACTGCAGAGTGGGCAGGGAACAAGGTTAGGGGAAAGACTGGAGATGCATGCAAGTCACAGCTGATGTTCAGGCCTCTCTTTAAAGGAAAAATATGGTTAGGTCATGTAGATAGATTTAAGATAAAATGTGGTGACCTCCAGCAAAAAGTGGGGATCTATGAAAGAAACAGAAACTCCATCAAAGTGGCTCAAAATGATGTATACTGACTCTTAAAGTGGAGGAGTTTTGGTTGTATGTTTGCCTTATTTTACTTCACTGTTAGTGTTCATGTTAGCAGCAGAATGCGTAAGGACATTTACCTGTGACTAGGCAGCATGGTGCTTAGACCCGGCTCTGGATGCGTGGATGCGGAGCCTGTGGCATGGCTG
Source organism: Tachysurus vachellii (assembly GCF_030014155.1). Lineage (NCBI taxonomy): Eukaryota > Metazoa > Chordata > Actinopteri > Siluriformes > Bagridae > Tachysurus > Tachysurus vachellii. The sequence continues at coordinate 25,636,917 of NC_083463.1, read as the reverse complement.
GAGAAACGGCGCTGTGTAATTAAGCTGGGTAGAAAAGCTTCATGCTCACTTACCACACTGGGGATGCTTATGGAATCATCTAGTAAGAAAGAGGAGGGGAAAAAAGTGCTTAAACAGATAAGGAAAACATCATACAACTACTTGGTGAAAGTAATAGCGCATTAGTTTGTTAAATAATCGCTTGCTTCTTAGTACAGTCTCTTTGGTTGTAAAATGTACAAGTTTATCAAGAAGCCATAAAAAATGTAGTGAGTTCTTATTGGTGAGCAGTTTAAAAAAAGTTAGACTGAATATCATTTCTCTGTAAAATAGAAACTGGAGATGGAGAAGCGTTGGATTTACTTTCCTCCTCCTCCTCATCAGTGCGGCTAAGTGTGTCCTGGGAGGGCTGGCGAGACGGCTGGCTGTCCTGTTCCCACACTGTCCCTGTGCCTGTGTTCGAGCGAGACATGGTGGCCAAGCTCAACCGGTAGGCTGATGTGGAGGTGCCCACTGTACTGATGGATGTCTTTCCTTGGTATGCTGAAAAGAGAGAGCGAGGGATTTGTAGGCAGCAGAAATGATTTTAAATTTCGTTTTCTGTTATGGCACGAATGTGGCAGATCCATTGCATTTAGTTCTATAGTAACAACAAACACAGGGACTTGTATAGCAGATGCTCCCCATAAATAATGTTAAAAAAGTAATTATTCAGATGTTGATGTACATTTTGTCTGTGTAACAGACAGAGGTAAAGCTGTTCCTTTAAGTTGTCTGATGTCGCGGGGTTTTATTTTGTTCAATATGTTGAACAATGTTCAGGGAATGACTGTTCTAATGTGTGTGATAACAGGAAATAATTTGTTTAATTCCGTAACTTCCATAAATTAAATACAACTCTATAATACAGCAAATAACACAATCCAGGACATATGTTCCTGGAAAAAAATATAATAAAATAATAATCTGGTAACACTAAACCACCGTGCTGATGATTTTTCTAAAGCGAGATGCACTGTTCTTTTATTCATTACTTCAGTATCCCCACCACAGCTATATTTACTGGCTTAGTTGAATCCATTGGATTTTACTCAATTACCTTTATTTTAATTTTACATGTTTAATTATAAGTAACACTGAGAGCAAAATAACACCAGGTTAGACTGGTGAGATTTTTTGCAGTCAAAGATTATCACAGCGGTGAACGCATCCTCACCCGAGCCACTGTGAACGGCCTCCTTCAGGATCTTGAGCTCGTTGTTGAACTCAGCGAACAGTGAGCTTTTGCAGAGCGAGCGTGGGATGAAGCGTCTTTCCAGCTGGTCGGCTATGTGATGCCGGGCTGTAATCTCCTCCTGAGACTCTGCCGGCTGGGTTAGCAACTGACAAAGGTGAAAGAGAAAATTCATCAGTTCATCATTAGAGCATTGTGATGAAAATCATCTCAATAATGTAGTGTTTAACAAAAACTCCATCCATCAATATCTACGTTTTCTGAAACGCATATCCTTCACAGGGTCATGGTGAAAAAGCAGGGTTATAGTCCAAAGTGTGTAGTGTATGAATGAGTGTGTGATTGTGCTCTGAGATAGACTAAGAGAGGAATAATTTGGAGAAATCCACACAGTGGGAATTGAACCCACAACTCCAGAGGCTAGCCACTAAACCAATGCTCCCCCTGTCTGAGTCAGAAGCTGAATTTTCTACACTGCACTGCACTACACTGTACTCTGCACTGATGGCTGGGGATTTTGTGAGAAGTAATAAAGAATTCAGTTCTACAGTTTGCTCACCTTGCACTGTATGAAGGGGCGCAGGAGCACAAAAATGGGGATGCGAGTGCGCACAATGAAGTCGATGAAATCCCAGAAAGCAAGACCACCCACTTTGCGCAGAGCCATCTCCTTCACCTGCAGACTCAGTCTGTACCACTGATTACCCAGCTGCCTCTCGAAGCACACCAGCACCACCTTTAGAGCTACATGCATGAGAATGCAAAGTATTAAAACATTTATTTAAATTATTATTTTTTTAATACTAATCACAATATTACTCTGTATAGAAGTTACTCTTAAAGCAACATAAATCTGTAGGTCCTAGTCTTATTCTTCTTATTCCTGTAGTTCCCAGTTGAGTATCTGTACCTAGATAAGCGGCTTGGCTGGTAGACTCTGCCAGTCCCTCTCGGCGCAGGTCCTTGCCCGTGTCTCCAGGGGTGGAGCAGTGTGCCGGGGATGCGTCCAAAACGAAATTTTTACTTCGAGATGTGCTGATGATGCGCGGAGGCAGCAGGATGTTGATGACTGTCTGCAGGAGCAGGAAGACCTCCGCCTGCTCAATCTGAGGACTGTCTGTGGCAGCAGATAACACAAACATTTCTGGTATTATGACATATATAAAACATATTAAACACATATACCTTAGATTGAATCGGTTTTTCATGATGGTATCTAGAATATTTGCTTCATTGTGATCATGTATAGCCAGCCACATTCATTTCCATATCACACAGTATGATGCACTGACATTGCTTATAAAATAATACAATCATGATCCATGTAAATGCTGATGGACCATGTAAAACACCTTTGCTGCCAATCCAGACAGAAATAAAATCACTCAGTGGCACCTATAAAACAAGGAAACTTTCAGTCTCCATCAGTGAACAGCTGATACTGTATCTTCAACTAGAAAGAATCTCCTTGTTATGCAGTTACACATTTTGTCCATGTACTACACAGTTACAGAAGAGAAATTATTTATCATCACATTCTCTGCTGTCACCCAGATGAAGATGGCTTTACTTTTCTCAAGGCTTCTTCCTCATATTGACTCAGGGAGATTTTCCTTGTCACCATCACATATAGCTTGCTCATTAGGGATCAATGTAACATTTTCTAATTTGTTAAAATGTCTATTGTTACGACGCTATACAAATAAAATAGAATTGAATTAACAGATTTAAAATTGAACGAATCTCATCAGAAAAAAAGTTTTAAAACCTATTACAGAGATCATATTTGGTCATGTTATATATAGTATAGCTATAATACTAAGAATAGAGATAAACACTTTTTTTAGAAGCCTTTATTTGTCACATATAAATTAAAGCACAGTGAAATTCCTTGTTCACATATCTCAACTTTGGAGGTTGGGTTCAGAGCATAGGGTCAGCCATGATACAGCACCCCTGCAGCAGTGGGCCTTGCTCAAGGGCCCAACAGTGGCAGTGCTGGGGCTTGAACCCCGATCCGCCAATCAACAACCTAGAGCATTAACTGCTTGAGTCACCTCTACCCCACTTATAGGCTATTTAAAAATAAATAGAACTGTTATTTGATCATTTTCAACACTGACCTTTGCTTCCTGAGCCAACAGTCAGAACAAAGGGAATCAGAAGATTAAGTAGCATGCCCTCTCGTCTCTCCTGATTGGTAAAGGGTGAGATCACCTGACTTAGCGGGAAGTCATCCTTCAAAGCCTACGAATAAGAGAGAAGTAAAGGTTGCATCAAATATAGACCCAAATGATAAGATCATCTCCGAGTCAAAGGATAGGTGTGATCAATGAAAAGAGCTGAAGGGAATTACTTGGATCTGCATGGCCACCAAGCGAACCACAGCCGTGCTGAATGGGAGAGGAGGGGAGAGGTAAGGACTTAAGTGCAGCAAAGGCAGACCATCTGCTACGCTGGAGGGTCCGACCACACCCATCACCTAAACAGATAAACACACAATTCACAGTACGAGGACAGAGGACCTCATGTATCCAGTCCTTCAGAAGTGAACTGGTTCAATGTAAGTGTAACTTTGAGTTTAGTGCTTCATCATAAATCTGGTAGGTCAGATCACCATGTGTACAGTCCACTGAAATAACGTGTGTCCATGATCACTGATGCTCACCAGGTTCACACAGACATTGATGAGAGAGCGCAGATGGGGGAGGAAGGAAATTATTGGCTGCCGATGAAGAGTCAGGCAAATCCCTTCGATCAGACTGCTGGCTGCTTCCCATTCCACCTGTCGTCTAAGCAAAAGGCCACAAACACTAGTGTTTCATTTTTATACATATGAAAACAAAGATTTATTGCCAGTGTTCTAAATGTTATTTTACTTTCGTCTGTTCATGAACCTTTGATTATTCTTTTGGAATTAATAACCAGGTTAACAAATTATTATTATTATTATATTTGCATTCATTCAGGTTTCTATTTTTTTTGGTTTGGTTTCCTTAAAATACAGCAACCAATACAAGCTTTATTTTGTTCTGAAAATGTTGCAATTATTGAAAATAATTCACAAAAATTATTTAATAAGAAAGTGATTTGTTGTCCCTTATAATAGGTTAGTTTTCATTTCAAAAGACTGAATTTATTGTAACTAAAGAAGTGATAACATGTTTGAAGTCCATGAGTTATATTTTATTTATTATTAAAACATTTTTTTGTGGTTTCAAGATAACAAAAGTTGTTTTCTAGAGATCATAAAAACTTGTTCTCATGATCTTGTGTTAACAAAAGTTATTTTCTGTGATTAAGCAGCATTAGTAGCATTACACTGTTGTGGTCGTGTATTACTTTTATGCCAGTTTTGCAGTAATTACATCCTATTTGCTTCTGCCCACCATTTGTCTTGTGAGTTGTAAAGAATTTAGGCGACATCTCTTAATCATTTGATAATCGTATACATAACTCTCACTGGTAGGCAATGAAACAGATCACCTTTTCTGAGTAACTTTAGTGTCCACAATGGTATATCTGCAGATTTTAGAGTCGCCTTCTCAAGTGACAAACTATCTGGCACTGACAAACATAAGGCAAGATAGCAAGATCAGTCAGTTTTTGCACTATTATGCATTTTAAAACAAAATAAAGCTATAAAAAAATGTGATCTCAAAAAAATAACATAGTTAGAGATACCAGAATGACTCAAGTTTGATTCTAAAGCAGATGAATTTATATTTTGGCTGGAAAAATCTAGCCAAGGTTAGAAATCTAAATGACTAAGATGTATCCTGCAAAATGAGTAGAAACAATATTTTCATAATGCAACTTCCATTTTTGTATCTCAAGACCAGCAAATTAATCTGATAAACAGCGTAGAGAAAAGACGTAATACTTAATATACATTTCCGAATATATTTTGAAAAAGAAACAATTATTCCTAAATATCTTGCTTAAAAATCACAAAACCATTTGTTTTTGTTTCTACCACTTTAGTTTAAAAATAGAATAATGAATGAACGCAAAATTGTACAGACCTCGACCAGATGGCAAATAGGTAACTGATATAAAAAATGGAACATAAAATATAAGACCTTTATTTGTAATTTTTTGTAGGTTTTTTAACACTGACCATAAAAGCACAAAAAAAATCACTCATACTGACTTACCTCATATCCACCTGGGCACAATGAATACACAATCAAACACACCTTACAGAGAAAGCTGTGGGCACAGACGAAGCACACAGCACCAAAACACGGTGACCACGATGAGCTCCGCATCTCAGAGAGATGCGAGGGAGGGTGGGGGGCAGAAACAGGCAGAAACAGCAACTGAGGAAAAGTGGACAGACCTGGAGTACAGAGCTTGTGGGCGGGCGCACCTGAGCGTGGGCATCTTGTGGATTTTGTTGAACATGCGGTCCAGGCGCTTGAGGATGAGGATGAGAGCCGGCCGCACTGCTTCTGATGACCAGTCTGTGATGGGCAGCATTTCAGTGATGTAGCGGCGCAGGCCACGGCTCTCCATGGTCAGAGTGTCATATGGTGCCAGCTTTAGAAGCGAATGTGCAATCTCTGCCAGCCTGTTAGATCAGAAAAGATCATGTTACCTGTGTTCTAATTGGGTATTTACATTTCTGATTCTGCTCCACAAGTACATGGTTTACTTTATCAGTATTTTGAAGTATAATTAAATCATCTTTGGAGTTTTTTTTAAGTAATTAAAGGCAAGTGAAAGAAAGTGTGGGCAACTTTAAAAATACACTGTTCTGTTGTCCTGTCTAGTTGATGTACACTGATCCTTCCAATGTATAAAAGCTAATACTGTAGCTAGCTGAGTGAGCCATGTTAGCAAGTCAGGTCTAATGTTTTACAGCTTGTATTTAACTTAGAGATATCTAAATATATCTAGATAAACCAATAGCTAGCTGAGTGAGCCATGTTAGCAAGTCAGGTCTAATGTTTTACAGCTTGTATTTAACTTCGAGATATCTAAATATATCTAGATCTCTACAGCCTACAGGTAAAGCTCGGGAGAATGTGTAAGCTAAAATGCTAATAGCTAATAATATAGCTAGAAGCAAGTATAAATTAACGTGAGCAAACAATCATAAGAGCATTAAGTTAGCTTAAGGTAGCTAGCAAGGAAATGTTATCTTCTCCTATAAATTGTTGAAAATGGAAGTGGTGTTGACTTCAGCACAGGGAGTTTGTCACCAAATGACTTACTTACTTACTTGAGTAATTTTCATATCCATGACTTTTACTCAAGTGAATTATTACCACAGTTGCAGTCAAGTCAGTGAGTTAAAGTACTGCAGTTTAGTATTCTTTCCACTATTGTTTCTGTCAATAGCAAGTTTTCCATTTATGGAAAAAAAACAATAATCACACCACCAGCATTAACATTAAGCACTTTGGCTTACATATTTTCACATATTTTCTATGCTTATCATTCCTTTGTTCATGAGACAAAATAATAACTGAATTTACACAAATGAACCACTTCAAAAGTTCCCATACACTGAATTCTTAATATTGTATGTGGTTACCTGGATATTTTTTTTTATTATTTAGTCCTGCTCTTCAGAAACTACATTAGATATTTACACGTTTCAAAAAGGACAAAATACTTACAATTATTAAGTTTTTTTTTTTTTTAAATAAGAGGGACGTCTAACTGCTCAACAACAGACACACGAACAACTATCAAAAAACATAAATATGATCACTGATTATCTAGGTAACAACTTGTATGTAAACTAAATTGGTTAATTGTGTAAACTGATGTATTATTGCTTTAAACATTTTGTAGATTCTGAAAGGTGTATGTGACCGTAATTGTACATATACAGGAGGTAGAAGTCACTGCAATCCTTCTTTCCTCCTCTCTTTCTCATACCTCATATGAGACTTTATATCCAGAAGCTCCAGGGCTGTGACTCTGGGTTCTCCAGCCACATTCTGTAGGATCTTTAGTCGTGGCCCGCAGTGTTTGTAAAACTCCGTGCAAATGTTGAGCAGGGACTCTCGAGGCCGGCGGAACTCTTCCCGGGCGATGCGCTCATCCAGCTCCTCCCGGTGCATGCCCTGACCCTCCTCCAACAGGTGCAGGTTATCTCTGTGCATAGGTTGTTACTTTTCACAACTTTAACCTATTAAAGACTGGTATAGTATAGTAAACTGTATCAGAATATTATGCTCAGAGAACAGGTCTGACCTGGCATTTGGTCCCCCAGACATTGTGTGGTTGGCAGCAGTTCCTCCTTTATGGCCCTGATCACAGCGACTCATCTGAGGTGCAGTCATAGGTCTGAGGAACAATCAACAAAATGCACAGCAAACTATCATTAGTATCATCAACATCCAAACTGTTACACAACAAATACGTTCTTACCTTTGTAAGTAAATAAAATGGATTGTTTGATTTAGAAATAAAGCGTTAGCTTGTGGTAGGGAAATAATAGCTCAGTCTTTAAGGTGTTGTAGTCCTGACCAGAAGGTTGTGAGTTCAAATCCCAAGAACAACAACTGCTATAAGCAAGGCCTTTAACCCTCAATTGCTCAGTTAATTAAATAAATCTATGTTTGCTCAGCATAAGCCATAAATGTAGATTTATGTAGTGGTCTTTATTTGGCTACTTTTCATTCATTCATTTTCTACCACTTATCCGAACTACCTCAGGTCACAGGGAGCCTGTGCCTATCTCAGGCGTCATCGGGCATCAAGGCAGGATACACCCTGGACGGAGTGCCAACCCATCGCAGGGCACACACACACACTCCCATTCACTCACACAATCACACACTCGGGACAATTTTCCAGAGATGCCAATCAACCTACCATGCATGTCTTTGGACCGGGGGAGGAAACCGGAGTACCCGGAGGAAACCCCCGAGGCACGGGGAGAACATGCAAACTCCACACACACAAGGCGGAGGCGGGAATCGAACCCCGACCCTGGAGGTGTGAGGCGAACGTGCTACCCACTAAGCCACCGTGCCCCCTATTTGGCTACTTTTTTCAAGAAAATTATTTTGTATAAAATCAGATTATAGATATCACAGGGAACTTCATACATTATACATTCAAGCTGAAGTCACAGCTGAAACCATTGCTGATGGGGGAAAAGCTACAAAAAAGCAGGGCAGGTGGAAACTAGAAACATAAGAAACCTTCAGAAATTCATGCTTAGGGCAACAAAAATAATTTCCTGAATAGCATGTTATAAAGTTAATCCAGTTTCCAAATAAACTATGACTAGAAACTTGGAGCAGACACTTTCAAATGTTCTCAATAGTAAACACAAGCTAACAAGACATCATGAAATCATGTCTGTGAAGCATTGGGTAGCGTTGTGGGAAAAAGATAAGAGGAACAAACCGTGTCAGGGACTCAACACTGTAGAGCAAAGCCTGAAGAGAAGTGGCCAGTGCAGCTATGGCTGCGATCTCATCTCTGGCTACAGACACTGACTCCAGGGCCTGACTGTTACTCTTCAGCTTCTGCAAATAACAAGGAACCAGTGCCTCGAGAACCATCAGCATCTGTAGACTGGAAGAGGAGACACACAAATACCATTATATTCCACTGACATTATTGGTACTGACACAAAGGAAGGCTACACGGTGTTATTACAGGCTACTGGATTTTAGGATGTTCACCTTCGGAAGGATTCGGGAGCATAGGCCACCACAGTTACACACAACTTGATGGATTCACTGATGGAGAAGGCTAAGTCCTCGTTGCCATAGCAAAAATCTGGAAGTAAATTTGTATGAAAAAAGTATGTTTTAAAAGAGAAACCTACCGATTGTTTAGTGACATGATCTTTTACCTAGAGAACGTAGTGGTTTCTCTGCTTTGACAAGCTCCAAAGCATCCAAACTGTCGGCTGTTTCTCCTTCCAGGGACACCAGCAAGTCAAACAGGCACTGTGCTGATACACCTTTAGACAGTCCAGTACTGGTGCAGGTCTGAGGGAAGAAAAAAATCAGTGCTACCACAACACAACATAAAAATGGTGATACCTACAGTTGATCTCTCTACTGAATACCATTAAAGAGCATGAGATATGCAGTAGAATTATGAGAATTATAAGGTTTAAACTCTCACAGTGAACTCCAGCAGTGGGGCCACGCTGGCAAACAGCTGCAGGATGAATGGTTTGCGGTGGAGAATGTAAAACTGACGGCAGCAGAATTCAATGCCTTGACGCAGCAATGGGTTACTTTCATAATCGGCGTATGTCTGGAAAACAACCACGATATAGTAAATAATAATAATCAGATAAGCAGAATAATCAGTTACCGCTGTTTGAGGTAGCTACTTCAATACACACTTGAGTTCTTCTGAAGTTTTGTGAAGCAGTCACAGATTTACTGAAATATCTGGGTAATAGGGAATATACAATATATATTGCCAAAAGTTTTGCGACACCTCCAAATCATTGAATAAAGGTGTTCCAATCACTTCCATGGCTACAGGTGTATAAAATCAAGCACCTAGCCATGCAGACTGCTTCTACAAACATTTGTGAAGTAATGGATCACTCCCAGGAGCTCAGTGAATTCAACCGTGGTACCGTGATAAGTTACCACCAGTTCAATAAGTCCCACATGACTTCACATCAGTGCACAAAGCAAGGTACAAAAAGATATGGATGAGCGAGTTTGATGGAGCGAAACTGACTGGCCTGCACTTCAACTAGAGAGAACACCATTGGGATGAATTAGAGTGGAGGCCTTCTCGTCCAACATCAGTGCCTGACCTCACAAATGCACATCTAGAGGATTTTACAACAATTCCCATAAAAAACACTCCTAAATCTTGTGGAAAATTAAATTTAATTAAAATTAAAAAATGGCTCTTGGAGATCCAAAAAAGGCAAAAATTGTGAAGCACATATTGTCATAACAACTGCACTTTTATTTGAATGTATCATTTTTATGTGCTACTTTTTTTTTTACTCCTTTGTTTTTTTTATCTCTATTTAATTTTAACCCTAGATTACCACTGTAAGCAGTGGCCAGGGTGCAACAGCTGAAACTAAGTCTGTCAGGCTAACAAAGGCTCATTTACGACTTGCTTTCTGTTTATTAATGAGCAACATTCCCGCCAAATAAATAAATAAATAAATCCCATCCCAGGCAATTTATATTATGCATTAATGCTCTTAACTAGCTAATAAACTAACAAGCTGGCCATATATTACTAGATTATGCTAAATACCACTTTTGTTGGAAACACATTTAGGATGTGGACTGGGCATCCTGTCATGTTTCACAATTTTTATGAATATTTTACAGTACTGGCTTAAATACAGCCTTTTTATAGAGGGCTCATGTTTGTGTTCCCCACCTGAAGCATTGTGGGAAGAATCCACTGGTAACCACTGAGGGAGAACAGATGGTTGAAGTGCACAGCAGTGTTGATGGCTGTGGCGGTGTACTGCCTGAGGATGGCACTGTCTTCAGGGTGGAGCAGCAGGGCTCCATTGAACACATTCAAAAAGAGCATGATCTCATCACCCCACGGGTACTCGCTAGGCATGCCCAGAAACATCTCCTCCAACAGCTTGATCCACAAAACCTTGTGCAAAGTGTCCATGCCAAAGAGTTCTTTGCCTGAATTTTTGAATACATTTTAATTAGCAGATGATAGATTTAGTCAGATGACATGTGAAGGTGCACAATATGGGCAAAAGTTTGTGGACCTGACTATAGCATTCATATGTGCTTTTTGAACATCCCCACCTGTTATTTTAATCTCCACACTTTAATCTCCAGAAGGCTTTCTGTTTTGGTTTTGGGAAGTAACTGTCTGGATTTGTGTGGCACAAGAGCATTAATGTGCTGAGGCACTGATGGTGAGTGGGGAAGCCTGGGGCAGGGTCGAAGCTCCAGGTCATCTCTAAGCTGTTCAGTAGGTGAGGATACTTGAGTTCTTATACTCTATCCTCAACAATCCAGGCCTTCATGGAGCTTGTTTTGCACCCAGGGAAATTCTATACATCTGTGTCTTACAATTTTGAGGAAACATTCTTGAGAGTCCCCAAATATGGTTGTAATGATCAGGTAACCACAACCTTTTGGCCATAATGTGTATATATGCAAATAATTTTAGAATAGCTACCCAGAGGCTCACTGAAGAGAGTGAACTCTGCATCTATGGCTGTGCGTGGAAAGGAGGGAAGACGCAAAAGGTCTTCCTGAAGCAAGGAGACGTGGGACTGTTTGTGCATCGCAGGCATGCGCTGGGTGAGTGAAATCAGGAAGAGAACCCGGCCCACTTCCTCCAGCTTCCTGGAGAATACCTGGCAAAAGGAAGTTACTGTTATTAACACTGACATTGTGCTCACTTTGGTAATCTTATTAAACACAAGGGTGCTAAAATATGAACACTGGACTAAACTTCCTCAAATATATATCCCTGAGTAAGTGACATTTATAATCTTAATTCATTAAGGACTGTTTAATTAAAGATGTCAAAAAGAAGGTGCACCTGTTTCTGAATGAGCTCCTGTCCTTTTTCTGGTTCCATGAAGACCAGGTTGAGCTGAGGGGACACTGACCTCCTGAAAGGGTAGATGTCTCTCACATATGTCTACAAAAGACGAAATGATGCAGTAAATCGGAAAAGCTACAGTGAAAAACAAAAGAAACTGATAAGCAAATGAAATGCACACCTTGGCATAGTGGATGAGATTCCAGCGCTTGTCCATAAGGAAGTAATTTGCTGAACGAGCCTCTGGTATATTGAAGAACTCAAGACACTCCTGATAAAAACAGTGTTCAAGGCAAAATGATGTATGGATTGTTATCCGATCCAAGTCCTTGCAACAATTATTGTGTCATGTATAAAACTAAAATTCAAAAGGTTTGACCAAAATGAACTATAGTTCCCACAGTACAAGCAAATCAGAGGACCGTGTCACCTATAGCCTTATCACCTTATCAAGGCTTGTGTTTTTCCTTAACTAGTGCTCCTATTTCTAAGCTTTGTTGAATATCTGTAGTTTTGTGTTCACGCCCTGTTCTGTTTTTGTTCATAGTTCTCCCTTTGCTAGTTCTACCATCATGTCCTCACCTTGTTTGTTGTAGTCATGCTTTTGTCAATAAATCTGTTTTTTGTCATTTCATTGTGCTTTAATATGTGACAAAAATAAAAGGCTTCTTCATCTGTAAATCACAACACCATCCATATCATTCTAGGTACAACGTAAAGGTATATGACAAGTTATATTGTCAAATATATACCCATTTGGGATAGTAATCTACAAATCTTCAGCAAACCTTTAATATCTACTTTGTTTATACAGATAATTGAGTCCATATATACAATATAAATTCCCTTTCTAATCTTCATTGTTTTGGTTTTGGAGCAGTGCAAAGATTAATAACATGTTGGGTGACAAATGAATGGAAATGCAGTTGGAATTGAATTACTGTGTAATGCTGTGGGGCATTTTGTGTTTGTTGGCAAGGTTTGTACCTTCATACCCCCTTAGAGGCAGGAGTCACTGCAAATCAATACAAAGTTCCTCTGACTAATCACATTTACCCAATGAGGGAACATTTCTCTCCTGATGGATCCATAGGGCAAAAGGGATCACTGAACGGTTTGAGGAGTATGAAAATTGTAAAAATAATATGCTGGACAGCTTCCATTTTCAGCGACAGCTAGTGACATGAGCCACAGCAACTGTTGGTGACTAGACGTGGGGGTGTCCAGTGACGTGAGAAATTTGAGGAATGATAATAGTGGTGCAGGTACAGTAAAGTGCACATGATCTATGCCAAAGAGCACACACTGCTTCTCCTTTATCTCGTAAGATACCACCCCTGGCAAAAAATATGGAATCAACATGCTTGGAAGAAATTCACTCAGACTTTTTACATCATAGCAAACACAAAAATCACTGATATGGCACAAAAAAGGTTTTGCTCATTAGCGTAACATTATGGCTTTACAAAATCATTTACTATTTTTATTAATTGCATGTGTTTTTCCAGATCAAGTAGAGGAAGAAAGTATGAAATCACTCAGTGTTGAGGGAAAAAATATGGAATCATCGGCAAAAAAAAAGTACAAATAGTAGCTCCTCCTCTGGCTTTTATGATTGCCTGAATTCTTTGAGGCATAGACTTGAGGCATAGACTTAAGGCATAGACTTGAGGCATAGACTTGAGGCATAGACACATGAAAAACAATATTCCCCATCAATCCTGTTCCAACTTTCTCAAATCACAGTTGACAGATCAGATTTGCAGGATGGAGCCTTATCTTGGACCGGTATTTTCAACTTCCACCATAAATTTTCAATTGGATTGAGATCCAGTCTGTTTGCTGGCCATGACATTGAGTTGATTTGCCTTTCCTGAAAAAAAAAAGCACTTTTCTCTTCGCCCATTTGTTTCGTTGTGCATGTTCTGTTTTCAAGGCATATTTGCTTTGAGTTTTCTATCCTGACACTTTGACGTCTTCCTTCGTCTACTTGTACCGACATTTGACTGTAACCTAAAACTAATAGTTACCTTGAGCAAGGCTTCGAACTGTGTATCCTCATGTACTGGTAACTGTGTAGGAATATCACACTCATTCTGTCCATGAACCACCAGAGTCTTTGTTCCTATATGCACAAAAGACATCAAAACCTTTTTTTGTCATGAAATGCTTTTACAGACACTGTCTGCTTTCCAATGTCGTCACAGTAAAATGTTCTACCTGGCATAGAGGCAGTGACCAGCAGTTTCACCTCACACTGCTCTTTCTTCATGGTCTGTTTCAGGTCTTTAAAGAAGAGGCCCTCCACGTAGCCTACCACCTCCCACAGAAAGGTCAGTGTCGCTGAGATAGCATCCGTTCCCCACTCGCACGGTGTCCGAACAAAATACATGATTAAACCCACCTGAGTAAAAAGCGCAAACAGTCTTCACATTTCAAAGACTTCAGACTTCTATATTTCTCACTGATTTAAACAACTGATCTTTACCAGGTAGTTGAAGAGGATGTGTGAGGTTTGTGCAGGAAGATCCCCAATGTTAAGGAGCAGCTTCCTTAACATATACATCAGCTCATCCTAAAAAAGACAACAAACCTGCTTAGACACTATAGCAACAAAACTGTATACTATAACCTTGCTGGATTTACTGCTGTAGAATGACGTATAATCATGTCTTACCTGTCTGTTACTGACTGTTAGTTTCTCTAGAAAGTGTCGGAGAACAAGAGCTGGGTCTTCAATCAGACAGTTCCACAGCACCTGCTGAGCCACGGCACTCACTATATACCCAGTGATCAAAATAACGATGCAAGCATTAGCACTTAAACTCAGTAACACTATCAGAAGTTATATCTTTGAATTTCTATGTAAATGTTTGTTGATACAACAATAACTGTGTCACTTATAACTTTTTGTCTGGTTAACAAATGGATGTTTTATACATTTATAAGCTGAATATGTATTTTCTACATTTATTTAGAAAACAAAATAAAGCTCAAAGCTCATGAGACAAAGGAAGGCCATAAATTCTGACAAATATGGGAACATGTAAGACACGTTGTGGAGCTTCTATTGCTCATAATGCGTTCTTTCATTCATTAATCTTCAATAAATTCTTCACCCTGGTCAGGTCTCTGATTTGAAATTGTTATTGTTTTTGGAAAAAAACAAAATTTATTAAAAATGTTACAGGTGGAAAAAATAACTGTGGCATTAGTCACAATGTCTTTAGGACATTTAGCAAATAGGTGCAGGATTAAAAACTCTAATCTGGTTTTGGTGAGGTTACCATACCTGCAACACCATCGTCTCGAATGTCTCCATCCTCCATTAGGTGCACTATGGGCAACACGGCAGCACAGATGCATGCTGGGAACACAGCCTGAGGCGGCTGCAGCATGTGGTGTGTAGGTGTGTGTTCTGTAGTGTTTTCGTCATCTGAGACAACATCATCAGGATAAAAAGATATTCATTGCATTACAAAAATGTATTCATGATGCTTAAAAATAATTTACAATAATCATAAAAACACTAAAAACATCGCACAATGCTTAATAAAATCGAGGCTCTGCACCAGGATTTGCTTATATCCTATTTGATCATTTTTATATTCTACTGAACACTGACAACGAATAGCTAACCTTCAGCACTGATTGCTGAGCGCACAGACCACATGGAGCCTCGGCGGAAGGAGTAGTTCCTGTGTGAGTTGCTGGAGGCACAGGAGGGGCTCACAGATAGACGACGAGAGGCCAGATTTACCACATCTTCTGTTGCCACAAAACACATCATTACAACTTACACAGGACAGATAAATTGGAGGTCCCGTTGGCCCATGCCCCTTTTTATTTTATAAGAATATTCATTGTAAAATACTGCAATAGAAATTTTTAAATATATGCTACATTTAGGATTCTCCTGAATCATCACACCAATCTCAGGATTGCTTTTAGCTCCTCATCTTTATTTAACTAGCAGGCAGACAGGTAATGATCTAACCCTCTTCTTCCTGTTCAGGTGGAGGACTGCATGTGGGCTCGTAGCACGCCTCCTGAGCGATGGGGATTGCTGTGATGATGCTGGCCTCACGCCCCAGTCTCCTCTTTTCATCCTCCTGCTGCATGTTCTTTAGGATGTGCTCGGCACGCTGGTGAGAACGTGACACGGCCCGAGCTGAGAACGATTTCTGAAAGTGGACCAAAGGAGCATATTAAACTTGACAGCAATTTTATTCCAGGTAAGTGCATTGTTAAAACCACATTACCTGTTATAACATCACTGGACATTGGTTTTGTCACAGCTATCACAAAATCCAGTTTTGTTGGTTTAAAAGGTTGCAAAGGTTTGGGTTTTTGTATGTGAGCCAAACAGATTTAACCCAAACTATCTGTTTTATAAATATTTCTAAATATTTTTGCTTTTCTTTGTTTCTTTGACATAATTTATGCACCAGCATGGGAAACGTACTGACTGATCTTCACTGATTGCATCTGGAACAGTTCCTGTATTCATTGGCACCCATGGCGGATCAAACATGGGCACACAGGGCATCCCCAGGATAGGAGATGGCAGAGTGAAATTAATGCTTGGTGGAGGAATCTATAAGACAAACACACAAATTAAGGAAAGTAAGTCTGTACATAAAACAGAGATGAGAAGAACTGCCCTTGTGTAAGTCTAATGCTATAAAGAGTCTAAAACTTTCCTGGTTTCTATTACAGAGTAGATCTAGTAATTTTGTCCCTAGCTTGTATTTTTGATTCATTATTACAGGAACTATTTAGTTCCCTGGTGGTCCAGCAACACTAAACCGTGCTCTCACCACTACGGCTGGGGTTCGATTTTCAGACCATCTGTTGGCAACCACCAAACAGGGAGCAGCCAAAAAACAACAACCTGATTTATTATTACAGGACTCCCTGCATCGCAATCATCTCACTCCACACAACTCACAATTCCTAAAGAGTTCTCCAAATTCCTCTGCTAAAATAAGAAGTACAGAGTTGCACATATAAAAGCAGTTTGACAAATTGGAAGAACCATATACCCTGGTGCAGCAGAACTGTTTTTCAATAATTCATCTTACAATTCATATCTGCAGAAAGAAGCGCTGTGTGTATGATGTCAGGTACCTTATACCATTGTCAAGGGAAGTCAAGATTTATCCATGCCAGGTGCAGTACATCCGTTCCTACATAAAAACCCAGTTCTACATAAAAGAACTAAAGATCTAAGTACAGTAAACCAACTCTTCTCTGCGGATGGTACTGAGGCATAAATTGTTATCAACGGAAACAAGAAATAATATAACTCAACAAGGCCCTACTTTACCTAGCAAATCTACACACCTGAATCCCTCTGGAGGAGTTTAAAGCTCATCAGTGGGATTCTGTAACCTTGTTGAAGATCAAAACTCAAGACGATTTACAGAGAGAAATGGGCCGAATCTGAAACACTAGTTGATTACATCTAACTGAGAACAACAGCTTTATTTAAAAAAATATTAACAAGTCATTTGTGGTGTCCAAAAAGCTTCTGCTATAAACTTATTTGTTTATGAATACATACTTATTCATATTTATAAGTCAAAGTCAAAAGACAATGTAACATTGTGTATGTATGTTAGGTAAGTAACAAAAAAAAATAAAAATAAATAAATAAATAGTAATAATTGTAGTGTCTAATTACTTATTTCCCCTCATGGTAAATGAGACTCAATCTATCACTGACTAGTACCTTAAAGATTTGTTGCGCTCCCTCTTCCATGCGAGGCCACACCTGGTAGCGGAACCTCCAGACAGTGTAAAACTTGAGCACCGAGTTGATCCTTTGACTTGCTTCCTGATGCTGAAACTCAGCCATCATCATTTCAGTGACAGCATCAGGAACCTTTACTGCACACAGCAGAAACATCGCCGCTGCAATTGTGTGAATGAGAGAGAGAACGAGAGAGAGAGAGAGAGAGAGAGAAAACAATGATGCAATATTAGTTGTGGATTACAGCAAAAATAATAAAAGTCCTGAAATTTCTCCAACATAACAGTTGAGAAGAATAGTTTTAATAACAATATACTGAGACCCAAACATCTTCCTCCATGTGGATGTCTGCATGTGGATGAGCTGCTCACAGATACAGTGTTCTAAATAAATCTGTGTTGCTTGCAATCCAATCAGTATAGCTTAGACAATGTTGACCTGCCGTTCTAATTTTTAGGTTAATTACATATAAATCTCCAGCTGGACATAAGGACATGATAGACCTTTCATCATTTAAAACACTTTCACTCAGACAAAAAGACATCCAGGCTGAAGGATTGATTTACACACCAAAAGTGAATATATCTCAAAGAATATATATTCATGGTCACTGATCACGAAAGTATGATAACCGAGTAGACATATAACAAGGAAAGAAATGGAGGACTGTGACGTCATAAGTACAGTTTACAGAGAAACTTCACATTTTTTAGCAGAAAGCTCAACTAATACTATTATAGTCAAACTACAAGAACTCTCATATTAATCCAGGCTCCCAGCACTGCTTTATACTTGGCTGTCTTCAGAAATTCAAGGTTGTATTGTCTTATTACACTTTTAATATCATATTTTATGAAATATATGTATAAACATTTATACTTATGCATGAGCAATTTGTGTATTTTCATCTACTGTATGTACTGATGTATTATTCCCTCTGTACAGCAGGGAAAAGCTATCTTAATGATCTTATTAGTAGTAGTAATGTAGAAGGATCAAAAACAGACCTGCAGCAGCAGCTATGTGCTCATCGACACTGAGCAGTAGCTCCCATGCAGCTGGCTGAATGTCTCCATACATATCTTCAGTCAGGATGGGAGCTGCTTTTATAAGCAGGGAAAGAGGTGCTGGTGACAGACTCATTACCTGCAAATGCAAAACAGGACAGACAATTTTATGAGTAATGGATTACCTAGGTTTACGGTGCGTATCCATTGCAGCAGTAAACCACATGTGACTATTCGTCTACCTGTGTGCGAATGTACTTCAGCATCCCTGTGTCTTTCTTCCCCTCTGCATTGCTCTCAGTAGGACGTCTCTTCATAGATGGTGTCCGCAGACATGACTTGTCCGAGCACTGAAAGAGAGACATTAGATTTAGACCTTAAAACTATTCAAGAGAAAAGAATTATTATTTCTTTTACCAGTTCAATTACTTCTATATTTTTTAGCCCTGCACAAGGTTCATGCTGTTAGTATAAAATACACTACTTCAATTAAACTATGTTGTATCATGTGATAACAGTTAATTATACTCCTGCAATTAAGTAATGTGGGTAAAACCCATATTGTGAAATGAAGACATTTTTACTGGTTGCTTTAGGGTTTCTTTGGTGTGGCTCAAGTTGGTGATAATTACTTTTATTGTAGTTTAATGCTGTCCTTAGTGTTTAGGAAACTGACAGGAGCTACAGTATGTATTCAGTTCTGTGAACTCCTGTGAATAACTCTGTTTAAATATACATGGGTTTAAACACTACAATACAGCTATAGTCTCAGTATGGTAAATTCTGCTGGTTCTAAATATACATCACAGTGTTTAGTACTGTTGTGCGGCAGTATTTTTACACCTCCTTGCTCTTCTTGGCACGGGAGCCTACGCTACAGCTGGAGCTGTTTTCTCTCAGACTATCAACAGTCTCTCCATAAAGCAGCTTGATGGCACGGACGAGGCGAGCACAGGAGCGACTGTGACGTTGGTAGCAACGAGGGTGACAATAGTCCACATGGGTGCAGATAAAACTCTGCTGGTTGCACAGTAGGATCATTATCTGAAAGAGGATGAAAATATGTGTTTTAACCGCGCGCACACACGCGCGCACACACGCGCGCACACACGCGCGCACACACACGCACACACACGCGCACACACACGCACACACATGCACACACATGCACACACATGCACACACACGCACACACACATTAGTACGTGTGAACTTACATGTAGCCATGACATATTGCGGTGGTAGTCGTCCACTCCGCTGGTGCTTCCAGGACCCTCGGGCTCAATACTGGGCTCACTAGCACTCCATGGGCTCCCTGAAAATACAGATACAAGTTCACAACTCCTATACACAAGATTAAGAGATACATGTAATGTTTATTAAGTGTTTTTACCTCATTACACAAAATAAAATGAAACAAAACTATATATATATATATGTGTCGGCAGCACAAGAGAAAGCTAGATGTCAGGAGGAAACCGCCGCTGACAGAAAGACAAGATCATTCAGCACCAAGGCCAGCTCACACACACAGGATAGCCAGGCTCAGTGGCTTGAGGGAGATAAAGGAATCACTATGGATGGAACAAATGTGCTGTCTCCCTCTAACTGTTTCTTTTTCAGACATGTCTGGATGAACAACGATTGAGCCTGTTGAGCCTGGGGAAGACAACCTCACCACACCACAGCTGGCTGGACTCCCAGACCTCAAACAGCTTTAGATCCCCCCAAGTGCCCTTCTCTCTCACTCTCTTTCCCATTTGTGTTCCCTACAATAACTCTATGGAGCTATTCAGGACACTGAGCAATCTGTGTCATGGTTACACAACATTGAGATATGTAAACAAATCTGTTAAATATAATCTGTTAAATATAAGTTTTTGTGTGAAATTACTCAAAAGAGGTAAATAACAGTTCAGAATCATTTGAATTGTATGGAACTATAAATAAGAACTGTTATTACCCAAAAGCCCACATGTTTCATGCCCCAATCACCCTCACCTGTGCCCCTATTTTACCCAGATGAACAATGTTGTTTAGGTTCCTGTGTTTCAGTGTTTCATTTTTAGCCTTCTTTGCCTTTTTGCCTTTCACAGGCTCATTTCTAGTCTGTGTTTCATTGTGTGTTTGTTCCTTTTACACTGTGTAAACACTTGCATCTGCTGCTCCTATGTTTACCTGACACAGATGCACTGACGATTAACATTTGGTGAATAGGGTCTCTGCCCCTCTGGATGAGCTCCCAATAATGTTATATTTTTCCACAAATTTATTTCAGTATTGACAGAAATTACCTCAGCATAACCTATAAAATATTACAGATTTCCTTCAAATAAAGTTTTACAGTGTTAAATCACTCAGCATGTAGACAGACATATTAAGAAACCCTTCTCACCAATATCAGTCACCGTGTCTCTGCTCTGAGACAGCAGACGATCAGAATCTGCGTCGTTCTCGGACTCTGAGTCCTGGCGAGACATCTTTGTGCTCTTCAGACTGCCAGCTCTGCGGATGGAGGACAGAGAACCACCTTTCTTCACCTTGAAGCTCCTCGCCCCTTTAATCTGTAGCAGCCGAGTACCTCCGATGCGGATCTTCCTGGTGGGAGCTGAAGAGTGCAGTTGAGAATGAAATGTATGTCGATGAACAAACATAACAGATTCATCAGCACAAAATAATCATACCCAGGGGTTCTTGAGATGATTTCTTTTCATCACATGCCGTGTCAGACTTCAGAGTATGACTGCTGCTGTTCAGAGAATCATGGCCATCCTCATCGTCTAAGATTCCAGCAAAGCTGATCTTCCTCTCGTAGCGATGGCGGCCCAGCTCTGGGTCCAGACGCATCCGACAACTCTCCAAGTCCTAAATTATTGAGATGGTTTGGGCACATTTGTGACTATTATATGATATACTGTTTGGCTAAAAGTACAATTTTACTTTCACCAAATTCTCAGCTTTATTAGGGACAGCTGTACACTGCGCATTCATGCAGTTATTTCATCCTTCTCTCATGTGGCACAATGCATACTGTAGTATGGTACAGATATAGGTCAGGAGCTTCAGGGAATGAAACAACAGAATGATGGAGTGTGATCTCATTTAACCATTGCATGCCACAAGAATTTACACAGAATGGTGTAAAAAAAAGCATCATGTGAGCAGAGGGATTACAGTCTGAAACATGATGTTGGTGAAAGAAATTAGAGGAGAATGCGCATTCTGTGAGTTAGAGCAGTCCGGTCAGAATTTACAGGAAGTCTATAGAAACACAAAAAACACACTTAACCTGTGGTGGTCAGAAAATCATGAACGAGAATCTGTCATAGACCCAAACTCATAGAAACAGGTCAGAAGACAAAAAAAATGTCTTTTCAAATGTGTAGTTAGGCTGAGTCTTCTCCTGTTCTAACTCATCTACCCCAAGGTTTGATGTCTTGTGCATTCTGAGATGCTTTTCAGCTCACCACAGTTGTACAGTGTACAGAGTACTTTGAGTTTCTATGTTCCTCTTGGCAATTTGAACCAATCTGGACATATTCCTCTGTACTTTCTAATTAACAAGGAGTTTCCACTCAGAGGACTGTTGTTTTTTTTTTTTTTTTTTTTTTTTGCAATATTCTGTGTAAACCCTGTGTGCAAAAAGGAGCTTAGCAGTTTCTGAAATACTCAAACCTGCCCATCTGGTACCAAGAACCTTGCCATAATCACAGTACCAGAGATCACACTGAAGTTTAATGTAAACATTAACTAAGACTCGGCCCCAGCACCTGCTTGAATTCGTTGCATTGTGCTTTCGCCACATAATTGGCTGATTAGAAAACTGCATAAATGGACAGGTGTAAAAGTTGTTATTAAAAGGGGATGTATATAGACACCTGACCAATCACACCCATATATTCCCCCATTTGTTATTATAATGACCTCCTCTGTTCAGGAAAGGCTTTTCATTGGATTTAGTGAGCATTAGTGAGGTCAGGGACTGATGGGTGTAGAGGCCTTGCATGGAGCCATCATTCTAGATCTTTTTATGGCTTGGCAACCTTGGCAAACCCAGCCCCAATGGCCCTTGCTTTGTGCACAGGGGCATTGTCATGATGGATTCATGCTTCAGCCCCTTACTTCCAGTAAAGAAAAATGTTATTGCTAAAGAATACAAAGTCAACTGTGTATATTCTTTACAATTGTGTGCTTCTAATTTTGTGGCAATACGTATGGTCTGGTGTCCACAAACATTTGATAATAATATTGTACTTCATCGAAGACTTTTAAAGTCTAACCCTCTTTTGAGATAGATGAAAATATCACTGACTTCTATGGTTACAGTAAATCTGGTCAGTCTGAACTGATGAACAAGTAATGAACACATTCTGACCACTAGGGGCTCTGTTCGTGGGCGTGGAAGGCAGGGAAACGTCTCTCTCAGGAAGGTAGTGATCTCTAAAAGCAGCTGACAAGCAGACATCTTAAGCGCAAAGGGACAGCTGCACTTGGTGGGGTTTACAGTACCTGTGAAAATTGGAAACACAAAAGTCCATCCATAGAGGCACAGAAATAACATACAAGTTCAGTAACATGATCTGGAATGATGTTAGAACTTTAATCATATTATCTTACTGTCATCCAGGAAGTCTTCCTCTTCATCCTCTTTCCTTGCTCTCCTTTTGCTCTCCTCATCATAAATAAAGCCCAGGATGTTAGCTGGACTCTCGCTATCTGAGTGACACAGCTCGCTCAAACGAGTGCCAATCGCCTTTTGGAGAAAACAGAGTACAAGGCAACAATTAAATCTTAAGCGGTTTGATGCTTAATGTAGGGTTAGGGTTAGGCTATCTAAAAGGATAATTTTGCTTTGGGCAAAAAAAAAATCATACGCTTAATACTGAATATTAGTATCAGGGTCAATACTGACCAAAAAACACCAGATTAGTTTTTCCAATCTTATATACTGAAAAATATTGCTAAACGTTAAAAAAAAAAATCCATCCAAAGACTTCGTTAATTTTAATATATTTTCTGCAAATTGGGCAAAAAGTAATGCAAATTATTCTGTGTCCAAGTACTGTTTATATTTTATTTAAGGTTGTTATTATTGTGATTATAAGAAATAGCTCAATGTGAACTGCAACATATTAAACCATTAATTAAACCATGACCATTAATTATTTCCTTTCAAACAAACCATATGTACTTTTATTTTAGATATTTCAACATGAGTTACAGTTTGGACAGGAACTTACATCACCCCACTGGTAGAAATGCTTAGCTGCGTTCCACTGCAGCTTATTGTTTCTCTTGTTCCCAGCCACAGGTGAGCGTCCTCGTGAAAGCCCTCGCTTTGTGATGTTAACATGATGACCTTTCATCCATTCTGGCCAGTTGCCTCGGTTACAGCGATGAACAAAACGAGCGCACTCCAGGAACAAGGAAGCCCTTGCCACCACTGGAGCTTCCTGATCGGGGGGAAAAAACAAACAAATGAACAAAATAAATTAAAACAGACTGCTTCAGGCCTGGTGCCAGTCAAATTAAATTAAAACTGTGATTTAATCATTCAGGGAGATAACCGAGTTTTGTTTCTGAGCATGAAGAACTTCTTAAGGGCAATGGCAATCAAAAAAGACATTTCATTATTATTATTATTGTTAATATTATTATAAGATGCCAAGCAATACTAAAAGGCTAAAATAAAAAAAATAAATTAAACAAGAAACAATAATAATATAGTAAGGAAGCAGCATAACATGTCACACATAAAATGAATGTAGAATACAAAGCAGAATCAGATAAAGGTCATAAAAAGAACAGATGCACTAGTACACTATATCTCAGTGGCATATGCTGAAAGATTGCTACTATATCAGCTACAGTCCAAACAAAGCGCTAGTGTAATATACAAGATTACTGTTCATATGTGTAAACAATGGTACTGATTAGAGGTATAGTGCAGTATACAAGTAACTGGACAGTCCTACTATTGAATGAATGCAGCTACAATAGCTGGATGCAGTGATTACTAAGGCACTAATTAAAAAAGACTTGGTGTATTTTCAGTGCTCTTCAAAAAGAGACAGGGAGAGCTGTAATAAAAAGTCTCAGTCAGCCTCTGTTTACAGGATGCCACAGGTTTGGGGCAGAACAGATACAATGCAAAGTAAGACAGAATAGGGTCTAAAAGGTAAAGGGAATATGAGGATTTTATAATCAATACAAGAGTGTACAGAAAGACAGTTTAAAAGTTAGAAGAATAGTCTCTTGATGAGCGGTCATGCTGTGATGGTGGGTCAGACGGATATTTAAAACAAACCAGGTCCAGTGCAGCAGCCAGGATAGAGGCATCAGGGATGGTTCCTGGCTCACAGCAGTTCAGGAGGAACTGGAACCTCTTCATGCCCTGTCTGATGGCCCCCAGATTTACTATGTTCTTATTCTTCATTACCTCCGGGTTCGAAGCCAAACGCTCTGGGAATCCATGGCATCCTGTTAGTGATAAAACCACAAGAAAAGTACACTGACTATGTATGTATGTATGTATGTATGTATGAAGTGATACTTTATTTTTCTTTATTATTATTATTCTTTATTAAATATGGTAGATAATATGTGGTTATTTTCTACATTTGAGGTATTATTTACCTTTTAGTATAAATAAGGAAGCAAGATTGAATTAAAAAATGTGATGTTATTATCTATACATCCAAAACTTCACATTTAGGCACCTCTTGTGGAGAGCTGGTAGTTCTGGTAGTCAATTTTAGGCCATTGATGGCCAGGACAAAAAAGACAAAATCATTGTCCTTGTGTCACCAGATAGCTTCCCACCGAGATACACAAACAAATACAAACACGCACACAGAGCTGGCATGGAAGATGGTAGAGAACAGTGAGTGCACCAGAAGCACAGAACAGGGACACGGACTGGCACAAACACAGAGGCAGTGGTGGAGGTGCAGTATAGATGGGCGAGGGGGGAATAACCCCAGGGTTCTACCATCTTTCTCCTCTGTGTGGTGAAGCTTGGATGGGTTCCGCCGACCAGACCGCCATTTACCGAGCCTCTTGAAGAAGTTCTCCTCCTCCTCCCTCCCATACTCTGTGGCGCTTCCTTCTGATAGCTTGACCGCGCTGGTGAATTTCACCTGGCAAGACAAAGTGGTCAGCCTTAAGGTCCATTTTTCCAAAAGACTTTTTATGCCACTGCAAACAGGTGTAATTATGTTTACGATAAATGTCGCTCTGGAAAAGGGCGTCTGCCAAATGCCCTAAACATAATGTGTAATTCCATATATGTGGAATCATAGAAACTGGTGTACAAAGAACTTCATGTATACTTAACAGAAAAAGGATAAGTGTAAAAATAATATGCAAAAAAGGCAGAACCCAAAGTACTTGGAGGAAATCCCCAAAGCATGAGGAGAGCATGCAAAATATCTACACACAATAGAGGAGTGAGGCAAACATCATACGACTAAGCCAAAAGTGCCCCATCTTCAAGATTAGTGATATGATATTGCCCACTCAAGAACATAGGTGATACAGTTACACCCTTATAAAATGATTAAATTCAAACAAACTATTTAAAACCTCTATTCATTTTAAACAGTTGTTTTTCATTACATCAGTAAAGTGAAGTAAAGCGACTCCTGTGTTCTATGTAAGGAAAGTTTGCATGGAAATATATAATAATATTTATAATGCCATCACAATGACTCACCTTGGAGCTCTGTCTGATGAAGGAAAGTCTGTCCACTGAGCTGATGTCCAATAGGTCCTCCACACCATCAGCCAGACCAGAGAGAGATGAACGCTTCAGCCAGTTGCCTGCACACATGGTCACAACAGAAAACATGGCTGTCCCAAATAATACAGACCTCCTGACTTATTAAACACAGTTTTTCTTAATGCACTACCTATTAAAAGTGTGGGTTAGATAATATTTGGGTCAGTTTAAGCAGAAGCACTTTTATACCTGAGTAATGAGCAAAAGAGAAACATGGAAATGGAACTGAACTTATGAGGGAAGAACAATACACACACAGGCTTGGACAAAACCTATAATGGTCACACGCATACAGCTTACTGCATACACAGGGCTTACAAACATTGAAAGTACATTGAAGAGATCCCATATAATCTTTATTTAGAGATCTGTAATGATCACAAAATTTACACACACATATACACATACGTAGGACGGAGAGTGTGAATGGAAGGCGTACAGTCCTACGGCATGCTGGCGACAAAAAAGAACACAAAAAAGAGAAATGAGAATGGGTTTAAACCTCTGGTGTATAAGCCATGTGCATATAATTCATACTTAATTTCAACTTAAATTTAAAATAAGTAGATCAAATTCAAGCGTAAAGATCTTACAAGCCTATATTGCCAGATAAAGCACTGGCATACTAGACTCACAAATTTGCACATGGCTTAAAGATTATATAATGAAACATGACATGTCCCCATTTTATACAACAAGAAACTAGAAGGCTAATGTTCATGAATAAAATTTGATGGTGGCTTGAGAGGGCCCGCT
Source organism: Tachysurus vachellii (assembly GCF_030014155.1). Lineage (NCBI taxonomy): Eukaryota > Metazoa > Chordata > Actinopteri > Siluriformes > Bagridae > Tachysurus > Tachysurus vachellii. Next base: position 25,609,909 of record NC_083463.1, on the reverse strand, counting down.
AAACACACTCAAATGGTTGAAGGATATTACAGTGATTTGTGATTATTGATCTTGCTAAAGAAACGCAGCTGGTTTTTAGGGTGTTGCCAGGAGGCTTCAGTTGTTAAGGAAACTCAGCTAATAGGTTGCTATCATGAGCCAGCTGGTTACTAGGGTGTTGTTAGGTGTAGCTCAAGGTGGTCACAGTGGTATTTCCAGAAGGTTGCTATATGATCCCTGGTGGTTGTTAGGTTGTTGCTAGGTGGTTTCTGTGGTGTTGCCAATATGTGTTATGATAATCCAGTTAGTTGCTTGGCTTATATTCCCCATGTACTACATAATGGTCAAGTCTTATGTCTATGAATTATGCATTGTCTGGCAACCGTAATTTTGTTATTTCTCACTCTATTCTCTGTACAAATTTTCCAATAGAAGAAGAAGAAGACGATCAGAATTTTGGCTCTTTCAAGCCAACATAATAACAAAATAAACAAGTCCCAACTGTAAATAAAAGCCCAGAAAATGTCCAATGAAATAATGTACATCACACATTGTATACAGTCACAGGTCAGTGAGTTTAGAATTCTCAGCACATTAATGAGGGTAAATGGATGTCACATCCACACACACACCTATGGGAAGTTTAAGCTTCTTGCGCAGTGAGATGCGTCGGGAGCGTGAGCGTGAGCGGCGGTCCGTGGTAGTGCCCGAGTGGGCGGTAGTGCACTCTGATGTGTCCTGTTCTGATTGGCTGCTGGTGTCACTGGCAGCACTCTGAGATTTGAACATCTTCCTCCAGAAGTCCTTCCTTCCTAACAGAGCTCCAGGGATTTGCTCATCACTGACACACATGCATATTGCAACAGATTCTAATCAAGTTGCTTGGATTCTCAAATGGAATCAAAAGGGCAAAAAGGTAATTGAATCACTCCCAAGTATGTAGCAATCATGACAATTGGTTAAACTTTGGCTTGGCAAAAATGTACATAGTAACATTAATTATTTGGCTTTGTGAAAATCCAATATTGTTTATCTTTAGCCTTGGTGTATATCAACTTTTGTTCTCAATGGTAATATTGACCATTACTGAGTGCTACAACTATTCATTAAAATACCTATGAAAAACATTTTGTGTAAGAAATTTTCTCGAAAATTAATTTTTTTACATTCCTAAACAATACAAAAAAATCCCATAAAATAGAACATGTAATAGATGATCCAGATATTCTGTTATGTTAATCATAAATGTTTTTGTTATTTGTGTAATGCTGTAACCTTTTATGTGCATTGGGCTTGGTCTCCTCTTTGTCATCGATTTTCTTTGTGGCATTGAGTTTTTCTGCACTGTCCAACAGGGCACTTAATGCCACACGACGAAATACGTTGCCATGTGATTCTTTGATAAACTGAACCAGCTGTCGAATGTCACAGTACAGACCCTGTTTTTTTTTTTTTTTAAATGTGAATGGTGTACATATGAGAGAGACAGAAATGGAGACAGAGAAAGAAAGGAAAAGAAACAGAAGAAAAGACTCAGACTTAGTGACAGGATGCAAAGGATTTATACTGAAACACAAGTACTTATGAATATATGACAATTGTGAGACTGCAAATTGTCTTACATTCCTAAACGCTGGGACTCACCAGGTTTTCTGGACTGTGCAGCTCATGTGTAGTGGATGCGCATCTGGTTATGAGGGATTTGAACATGCAGCCCACAACCACTGCCTCCATGCTCTGGGCAAGAGATTTATCCCCTCCTGTAGCAAAATTGTTTCCAAAGCCAGCTTTGTCTGAAACCATACAGAAGTGATTTTAGATGCTGAGATGAGGATCAAAGACAAGAAGAAAGAAACTGAATTGAGGCTCAGGCATGAGTGAGAGAACAACATGGCAAGCACAAAGCCATCAGCACATACAAGATGTAAAAAAAGGCAAAAATTATAAAGCACAGATGCAAGGCAACAGGTCTTAAGGATTACACACATGCAAATGTCTGTGGCCTGATAACTCTTGGACCTAAAAATCAGGTTATGCTTCCATATCACAGCATTAAGTTTTTTTCTGTTGGTTTTGAAAAAGCAGTATTTTATATAGGTCACATGTCATTTTTAGTTACTACTCTGATGTAGTCATCCTACTCTGGAGGTGAGAATGTCACCTTAGACACAGAGAGGGGTGCAGGAATGGGAGTAATGCCTATTTTTTGGGCAGTAAATTTAGATATTGTGTATCTACCGAAGTTTCGCTTATTCGCCCTCCTGGACCTCTCACCTGCACTGCCGTATTCTGCAAGAGAAGAGATGCGGGGCAACATTGGTGTCAGGCCAGCACAGACATGTAGTTTTCAGGATAACACTAAAACACCTATTCCAAACACACACACGCACACACAAACCTCACACTCCAAGGGAACTTCAGGGTTTCATTATCATTCCACTCATATGTTCACTAACTTGCCAACTGCTAAAAGTACTGCAAGTAAATTACAATTTAGTTCACATTATTTACTGAGAATTGGGGGGAAAAAAATCACCAACCATGCACCATCTAACACTTCTAAATATTAAATATTGGCAAGTCTACTGAAAGGATGAGTGACTGAGTAATGGAGGAAGAATTATTTACACACACTGGTGTTTTATGGCAAGAGGGTACATCTGAGGGTAGAATAGGACAAATCTATCCACACTACAGCCTAAACTGCCCTTAGAGCCCCTACTAGTCCCTAAAACACAGTTTTAAGGGAGGCGAGTGACAGAGGAGAAATGGGAGAGTGGAGAAAAGTGAATGGAAAACAACAAACAGACATGATCAGTATTTCCAGAACAATAAAAAAAACAATAAGTTTACTCACTTCTATTTTAGAGAATGGACTACAGTTTCTGTTTAACTATGCATAATTATAAGTATAGGCACTGCAATAGGTACAGGGTGGAAGAAGAAAGTATCTTTACAAATTTTATTCAGTATAAAAAGTCCACTGATGTCCACCGCTGTTCCTTGGCTCCATATGTCTGGTATATTGGGGTTTGTGATCTACATTTTCTTGATTAATAATTCTAGTATCACAGAAAATGACCTAATACCCTGTATAATATGTAATATTTAACTAAAACTGTTTAGACTGTGTATCACTATATAGTGCCTTCCAAAATTTGGGGGCAAGTTTTTTTTATTTAAATAAAAACAGGAATTAAGGTTTCTTTTTGCCAAAATTTGTCTTTCAAATCTAACACTGTACATTCTTCAATAAGCACTATCAAAATAATGAAACATGGTGGTGGTAGCAGCAAGTTGTGGGGAAACATTTCCTTAACAGGAACTGGGGGTCTTGTTAAAACGTAAAGACGGATGTATTGGTAAGACAACCTGCTTCAAACTGCCAAAAAACTAAAGCTTGGGAGAAAGCATACCTTTTAGCAGGACAGTGATCCGAAGCAAAAGGCCAAAGCAACTAGAGCTCAAAGACCAGATCTCAAGCCAACTGAGAATCTGTGACACTGTTTGAAAATTAATGTTCATAAGCACCATCCAACAAACCTAAAGAACATGAAGCAAATCTGCCAGGGGTAATATGGGAAAACAGTTCCCAAACAGTCTGCATAGTTGGTATGAACATAACCAGTCCTTATTGCTGCCAAATATAAGTCTGTAGGGGTTTAATACCTATGCAACCAGCATTTTAAATTTTTTTCTTTTTTAAGATCTGTTGACAAATAAAACATTTTGACTTTGAGCATTGTCATGATAAATATCATTTAAATTGAATGGTTTTCAAGGCAGTTACATGCTTTTTCGAGGCATTGTAGTTGTGAAAAGGTGTTATCATTAAATTATCATCAAGGGAGGGGGAAAAAAACGGTGAAAAAAACTCAGTGGACTTACTGGAAATAAAATCCTGTTATAAGGTCATAAACTGAAGTCAAGTTCAGTTGAAGATTGTAATACTGTAACATGTGGAAAGTTTAAGGGGTGAATACTTATGCAAGGCACTATATATTTTGTACACACCTGATGTGATATATCTGCACTAACTGTCTAGACAGTTTTATAATGTTTAGGGATCATGTCAGACTACACAACATTGTATGCTGAATAGACAGACTGAAAGACACTAGCAAACACAGAAAGCCTTGAGACACACACAGAAATGCTGTACAGTAGAGACAGGTTTCATGTGTCATGATATTATCTGATCAATTATGGCATTATGGTATTATTAGTTTATCTGAAAATATCATATGACAAAATATTCAAATGTACTGTATAGAGAATGGTGAATTATAACTGCTTTCAATGGCTACACTGATAATTTACCTTCTGTTGAGCAAAAATTCCATTCTCGTTGTACGGTATCAGCATTTTTTATGTTACAGAGTTAAAAACTTGTAGCTGATTGTGAGATTGTGTGGTATACAGTGTCTGTAGACATTTCCCCTTACTGTCAGTGATGGGCTCCATACAGAAGCCAAGAAGAGCATGCAGAAAGTCCACTATGTTGTTGAGAGAATCCTTGTTGACATACTCTTTCATGGTCTGCCGGAACTGCACTTTATCTAGCTTGTACAGACTGGTCAGGCAGTTCTGAGCCTACACAGTGGAAGTCAAAAAGCATGAACACACAATCCAAACTACTACTACAAATGATGTTAAGGTGATAGATGCTTTCTATTTGAGCATTATATGTTACAATGGTTCCACAAGGCAGACTTTTACAAACTGCCACTTATGATACACTACTGATTGCACCCTCATCTGCATACATGTGCTCGCCAAGACTGATGAGTGTCACCATGACTGACAAAGGAGAGAGAGAAATATCATCCATCTCACACAGAGAGCACAGACAAATACTCTGGACTCCTGGCAATGGATGGATTTGGCATTGTCAGGGTTTGTTCATTAGATATTCCTCAGGTTTATATTTCTAACAGTGCATTTATGAGATTTACTAAATGCTAACAGCTTTACTTGGCAAACAATTTTTTTTTTTTGAGATTTCAACTTCTGGTTTCTATAATGCAGTTTGTTTTGCAAAACTTGATATTTGATCCTAAAATACAATTTGGCTGAATGACGGCATTTGATATGCCAATCATTGCTTATTCAAATTGTTATTTGAACTCGATCAAATTCCACTGAAATGTTTCTGAAGGTTTGCCTGTTTACCTAAACCCTGAAGGACTAGAGTAGACTGAAATTGATGGAAGCACAGCTTGAAGCTTCAAGTATGTACAGTTTTTAAAAACTGCATCTACAGGTATTAATAAACCACTCACCTGCATGCGCAGACGGTCTCCAGAGAGCCCACGATGGCCTTCCCCACAGCCGTAGGCACAGCCAAGAGACTTCACAATTTTAATAAGCATTGTTAGAGCTAATCTGTGAGTACTAAGGGTGGAGTCCTCTTCCTAGGAATAGGACATGGAAGCAGTATGATGGTACATGTAATATACCATCAGAATATACAATACTAGTAAACTATTATTTACTAGCGTACAAGGCAATGCATATAAAAATGCACATGGGCATTTCCACAGAGACAAAAATCACACATTCTCTTGTCACTTATTGTCCGACAAATATCAATTTAAGTCACATACCTTATTGCCTTTGTTGTTTTTAATATCATTTTTACTTCCACTTCCACTCTCTCCTCCTCCACCTCCTCCATCTCCTCCTCCATCACCATCTCCACTCCCCCCACTGGGAACAGCCCCACTGCTGCCAGCCACACCTCCATGAGCACCGCCTACACTTTGACTGGCTCCTTCCTTAGAAAGGTCTGCCTCCTTCACCTTGTCCTCTTGTTTGGCACCCTTCTTAGACATGCTGGGCACAACACCCAGCTGCAACAGGCATTCGATAATGTTGAGAGCCACGTCGCAAATCCGAGAGCTAATGTCATGAGTGAGGACAGCATACAAAGCCCTGAGGACAGCCTAGAAAAATAGAATTAGAGATTAGAAAGAAAGATTAGTAAAAAGGCTGCCTAGGTTATAAACGTCAGACAGATTGTCAATTTTGTGATTTGGCTGAGGTTTACAGTCATGGAAAAAAAAAGACTCTTTCAATTCTATGTTTTTATTTATTACGGTCCAAATAACAATTGTGAGGTCTTCACTAATTTATATATACACACATACTGTATAACGACATTATTCAATATGTAGTCATATGTAGTCATGTAGTCAAATAAACCAACTACATCCACAATCATTAAGAGGATAATTAGCAGCTAGGTCTTATTAATAAAATTCTCATGATTAGTTAATCAGCAAGAAGTGTGAATGCTCCAGACCTTCAAACTGCCAAAAGCTCTGCTTTCAAAAAAGTAATCAGGTGTGATTACATCATGCCAAGAAGGATGGACATCAGCCCTGATCTCAGAAAAGCAAATATTGCTACTGACCAACTGGAGAAGGGTTATAAGGCCATCTCTAAATAATTTCAAATTTACCGTTCTGTAGTGAGATGGATTACTTACAAACAAGGAACCTTTAAGACAGTTGCAAATCTTCCCCAAGATTGGGCATCCCACCAAATTCTTTCTGAGTTTAGCTACAAGTTACGTCATGTGTCCTACAGGCTTCTGTTAGGACATTAAATGTTTATGTTCATGAGAGCACAATCGGAAAAAGAGTAAATAAGTATGGCTTTTATAGAAGGGTGGGAAAGAAAAAACCCTTCTCTATAAAAAGAATATGACTTGGCAGATCTGCACCTGACCAAACCACAAAAGGTCTGGAACAATATCAGGGGACTAAAGAGATCCAGGGGAAGATGTTCAGTCATTGTATGCCACATGGCACAGCAAAAAAACGAAGCCGTCAATACAAAACACGTCATATCACTTATCAGGTCATACTGAAAATCAAGGTGGTGGAGGGGTGATGATTTGGGCTTGCTTTGTAGGTACTCCACATTATACCAGATAATAGGCCATCTTTAAAGCAGCTTAAGCTGACCAAAGTGGGTCATACAACAAGACAGTGATCCCAAGCATGGCAGTAAATTTACATGTGAATGGCTAATAATGAATTGGTTGCAGTGGCCAGGTCAATATCCAGACTTCAGCCCCATTGAGATGCTGCGGGGGAATTATAAAAAGACCCTAAAGGAATGCCTTCAAACATCTGTAAACTGAAGCAAATTTGTGAAGCAGATAAGGGCCAAATTTCTCCTAAACATTATGATACAAATAAACTTTTTTTAGCATCAATTATTTTATAAGTCACTATGTATGTAATCAGTGAATGTATTGACCTACTGACCCATTGTATTAAAAAAAAAAAAAAAAGGATAATAAACTAAACAACTTTCTGAAAAATTCTCTCCCCCTTACAGAGAGATCCAGCATGCCATTCTTCAGGATAAAGTTGTTGGTTCCCTCAATGCTTTCTCTTTCTTCCAGACATGAGTAGTTGATACAGGAGTCAGTGAGGCTGCGTGGCAGGTTGGAGCAAGCCAATGGCTCACAGGGCATCTCAGGGATGGGGTTTGGATTGCAGAGCTTCTTAATGTGTTCAGTGAAGAAATCAGTGTATCCCACATTAAAAGAGGCCACTGTTGTGTTAAAAGTGGCCATAGTGATAGTGGAGATCTGGGAACGGACTGGGAGATGAGAAAGAGAGAGACAGAGAGAGAGAGAGAGACAGACAGAGAGAGAGACAGAGAGAGGGGGGGCAGACAAAGTACAAGTCAGATAATGGGGTACAGTATGCGTTTTTAATGAAATAATCAGTGAAAAAATAGTGCGATGATAAAACACCTCATTGGGCAAATTATTCTTGTCAATGCCAATACTTTATTCTTGTTAATGCTTATTTTTACTAATGAATTAAATTTTATTATAAGAAGACCACATTATTTTTTATTTATATATAGTTATAATATTTAATGTTTTAGAAAACAACTTTAAAACTGTAAAACTTTAAAACTTAGTTTCCAATTATTCCTGCAGCTATGAATAGTTGTAACCTGACCAGGACCTCTTATTTTTCTCTATATCGAAGTTCACAATACAAAAAAAGCAGCTTGTCGTGTTATAGAAAATATGCAAACCTTTGCCTTTGTCCTGACTTCTGCCTGTTTCCTAATTCTGTTCTGTGCGTTAGATTTGTTTGACTGTGTTAAAGGATCTTAACCTTTAGGATTAAGCTGTGTCTGTTTCTGCCTCCTGACACTGCAATGGACACTGAAAAATTGCTTAATCATTTTTATAAGATGGGATGAAGGACACTTACCGCCCTCTTTGATGGTGTTCTCACTGTGGCTGTTGGAGTGGTCAGGCAGGTTGTGGTGGGAATGAGAGTGTTTTACTCCAAGACTGTCCACATCCCCTGCTGTGTCTGTGCTGCCACGACGTGTCAACTTCCCTGCCAGACAAATAAACATAAGCATTTAACATAATCCAACTGGCTATAACGTAATAAAATCATTATTATAATTAGGATTAAATATATCCAAGAATGACAATGTGTCTCGATTTTATTCACATAAAACCAAACTAAGAAAGACAAAAATAGTAAAAAGGCTGCCTAGGTTATAAACGTCAGACAGATTGTCAATTTTGTGATTTGGCTGAGGTTTACAGTCATGGAAAAAAAAAGACTCTTTCAATTCTATGTTTTTATTTATTACGGTCCAAATAACAATTGTGAGGTCTTCAAAATAGGCATTTAATTTACACTTCTTTTTAAGGAGTGGACACATTATGTCTAGAAAAGGTTTAAAAAATCGAGCGTAAAAATGTATCATCCGAACCACATATGTGATTTTGGTTGGATCCCTGCCCAGGAAACGAACATGGTCCATGGTGCATAGAGTGTAGGATCCTGCCACTGGACCACCAGGGTTTTAGTATTACTCAGGTATTACTGTAATATTACTCACACCAATTGCACCAATGCTTTTTAGTCTTTCTAGTCTAGTCTTTGCTTTTTAATATATAACTTCGTTAATATTCTATGAATTTCCATTTTTCTAACTCTGACAAAATGATTTTCTTTCTTTTTGGTGGCTACCATTTCATAGAAATAATTACTGAATATAATATTTATTACTGCATAAAGAAACATCACCACCCACAACACATCACTTACAGCATTCAAACAAGAATGTTTTTTGATCTAGTATCACTTAAATGCTAGTGTTACCCATGATAGTGGAGGGCCAGCCACTTCGCTCCAGGGCCCGCCGGTCATCACCCAATCCAGAGAAGCTTCCAAATGAGAAGGTGCTCCGTGTAGGTGAAACATCCAGGTGGTCCTCGTGCATGAGGAAAGGCACCCCCATACGCCGTTGTCTCTTCTTTCCTGTATGGTGGAAAGGAATAGAGCCCTTCCTTTCCCTGTCCTCCCTGCGGTTCTTAAACTGAAGACGTATAAAAAAACAGAACATGGGTTCTTTAACATTTGCTTTCTAAAGCTATTAAGATGTATTTAAGATCCTGGAACCAACAAACCTTTTTAAAAATGTTCATGCTCATGTCTGTGGAGAGGTCTGGGATGGCTTGTCTTCTGAGGTTGGTAATGGATATTTTGGAGAAGGTCTCTGAGCTCAGGGATCTCCCCTCCTCATTACACTTTAGGGTCATGTCCTTAGCACAGAGAAAGTATAATCATATCTTCCATACAGAATTTTACAAATTGTATGATTTCTGTTCAAGTCATTAAGGGCCAAGCATTCTATTTCAACCAAAAAATTCAAAAAATTACATTTTGCTGTCTTCACTAAGCAAACTACTTAAGCATTCGCAGGGCAAGCTATTAAAAAATGAGACCCTTGTATTCAATGATTGCTAGATCACCAAATTTGCACAACGGTAGGAATTTCTGATTATTTCTACCCTATTATTTTTATCCTTATTTCATCAGACATTCTGTGATTTTATGAACAGCCAACTTCAGTTCGGAGTTGGACTTTCCAAAACCAACTTAATTTAAGATTCAGGTGATAGACTGGTAATGACCTCTAATTCTATTCTGGACCAGATGTCACCATGTTTATAAATTGGGACATAGCTGTCACACCATACTGTACATTATATACCAGTAAAAATGATTTTGTCAGAAACCATAATACTTAAATCTGTGTGAAAGAATTAAAAAATACATCTAAAAAAAAAAATCACCACAGAGCTGAAATATCTGGAGGAAATGAGAGAAGACTATTTCTTCTCTGTAAAAAGAGTAAAAAAATCCTCATAACAAGTCCGCTTTAATAATGTTCTTAATATTTAATAAGATTTAATCTAAATCTAATCTAAATAATTCATTCTTTGATATTACTTGATTATAATGTAATCATTTAAATTTCCTGGCATACTTGCATATGCATATTTAAAGCATATAATGCACTGTGACATTGAGTTAAAAGGTTTTCATATAGTTCTATCATGTAATTCACATCTAACTAGTTTGCAGTGTAATCTACCTGTGTTTTATGTGTGTTGACCAGAGATGGAGTTGCAGCCACCATGGAGCTGCTCCGTGGTCGAGGTAGAGGTGCCGTGGGGGGTTCGGGTGGCTTTTCAGGTTTCTCTAGCAAAATCTGCCTGAGTCGCTGCAGGTAGAAGAGAAGAGCCCAGTGCACACCCTCCTCTGTCCAATGAGGCTGAAGCAAGCAACGTAGTACGGCCACGTCAAAGTAGGTGGCATAGCGTGCCCGCTGGCATACAGAGACACCTCCAGTAGCTGACAACCTACCAAGAGATGTGTTTTATATATCAGGGCCTAAATTAAAAGTGTGTGGTCCTCAGATTTCAATTATATAGTCATTTTTCCCAAAAAGCAAAACTATAAAACACAGATAGGAAAAAATAAGTACACCCTTCATACTTCCACAATCATTGAGAGAGAAAGCACATTAAAGGTTTATGCTCCATGACAGAACAAACAGAAAAAGACAAAATAAAGTACAGCCTTCATGGAAGGGTGGCTAGGAAAAAGCCCCTTCACTCCAAATATCAGCATGATTTCAGTTTGTAAAATTGAATTGAAAAAATTGAAAAAAGCACAGAAGTTCTGGAACAATATCCTTTGTACTGATGAGTCCAAACACAGCATATCACTACAAACACCTCATACCACATGTCAGGCATGGTGGAAGACAAGAAATGTTTGAGACATTGCAGCCACAGACCTGCAGCCACAGGACCTGGGTAGCTTGCAGTCATTGAAAAACCTACTGGTACAGTGACAAATAACAAAACATCTTGATGTTTTATGTGATGAGGGTCATTTTGCTGACCCCTTAGAGGGGAAAAAGCACTATAAACCAATACACCTTTATTCTGACTGATCACCTTTATCCTGTCATTTCTATCCTGTTGGGAGTCTCTTCCAGGATGAGTCTCCCTATTCACGGAGCACAAGGGTTCAACAAATGGCTTGCTAAGGATGAAAAATATTAGAATTAAATGCTATGGGTCATCAGAGCTCAACCCTATTGAACATCAGTTGGAGATGTTAGCGCAGCTCTATATCTCCAATAACAAATCATTCAACTGAGAAGAATGTCACCTGGAAGAATTGCTCAATCATTGCACTATAGTTACAGGGACTTGTAGCATCTATGCGAAATGGACATTAAAGCTATTTTCCAGGAGAACACTACCCAGAAGACATAAATTCACCGCAGAACACTACCAAGTTTGCATCACACTACTTATGTCAGCCCGCCTTCTGCCACCATAAAGGACTTAAACACAGGAAATGGATAATAACATGGAGTAAAAGACTGAAGTTTTTTTTTTAATTTGTTTTTTTTTTGAGTCTTTAGCCAGGGTCTATGCAAAATATTTGGCCTCAGTTGTACATATATTTATTTCTAACTAAATTCATGTGGTTTGTGTGTTGTGTGTTTCTCTAGACACGTAAGACTGCTCACTTCTTTTGAGTGACGCCTCGATCACATGGCTGCTGTGAGGTGCCTCCTCTCTCCACCGAGTTGCCACGGCGACAGCTCTGGCCCTTCACCGAAGGAGAGGAGGAGCCAGACTTAGCAGATTCACACACAACCTGGAGAGGAGAGGAAATCAGGTCACATGACCCAAGCAATGAGAAATCACATTACTGAAGGAAAAAAGCTTTCTGGGGATTGTGAGGTCTAACAGGATATGCAGTTGCTCAACACACACCATCAGATCAATCACTCCCAAACCAGTCATTTCCTAATTATGTCTACTTTCTGTTTGCTTTAATAAATATAAACTTGATCCAATTTGAGGTAAGTGATGAGGCTACCAGTAAGTAACAAAAGTAACCGGTTCCTATTGGTTCCCATGTAAATCTGAATGTGTTATTCTGGATTTGTATCACAAGATGTTTAAGTACTTACTGTGGGACAAGGGTTACTAGGGGCACAGAGAGTGCACTGGTTATTTACCACAGAGTTCCTCTTTGCTGTGGAGAAAATGTAAAAAAAAAAAAAAATGAAACAATTACACTTGAAATATCAATTTAAATATGAATGAATGCTCATTTTTTGATCTGAAAGGGTGTATATCAAAAACAAAAGAATTGGCCTCCCCAGTACAATATTATTGGAGGGATCTAATATAAAAATGTTGTACTATAAGCAGTATGAATATAATACAAAAAAATCAATTATTAATCTTGAATTTTTGTATTATATTAATCTTTGTATAATATTAAACCTTTTGTATTATGTTTCTTATGATCTGGAAAGCTGTTTTGAGACAATGTCCGTTTTTAAAAGTGCTATACAAATGAACTTGAATTGAATTGAATCTAAATGTTTTATTTTTGGATTTTTAATGAATTAGAATATAATTCATGTATGTATATATATATATATATATATATATATATATATATATATATATATATATATATATATATATATATATACTGTATATAAATGTTAATATATATAAGCCCAAATAAAATGTAATCTGATTCTTGTGTGTTAGAAGTTAGTTTGGTATCCATTTTTTACCTTTATAAATGATTTACTTATACCCAAATCTCACCAGTAACAATGTTGCGCATGGGCTTGATGAGAGCAGAGAAGGCAGGAACATCGGGCTGACGATGCTCCCACATGGGCTGCCAAATCACAAGGCCACTAGCCAAGCGAAATGTAAGATCAGACTCCTGTCCAATACAAAGTGTTAGGCTTAAATGTGTTGCATATTAACCTGCCTAATTCAACTCATCAAACACTATAGACATATAGTAGGCACTCCAGACATAAACATTATATAGAATTATAGACATGCTGTAGGTAAATAGAATAAATGACAGAAAATATGCAAAGAAACAGAACAGACCTTAATGCGGTTGACAAGAGGAGCAAAGAGAAAAACAAACAGCTCTACAGTGGCCATGTTCTTGTGGTAAAGTTTTGCTCGAGCATACTCGTTCTCTTCTGGAGTACTGCCATTACGATCCAGATGGCTTTGGTTGCTCAAAGGCTGGAAGAAGGCACAGCTGCTGCCACTGCTGCCACCCCCAGACCATCCATGTCCCTGGTCCTGGTGGCACTCCTGAGCTGCCTCCAGCAGCATCCAGTGAAGAGTGTGGAGTAGCTTGGTCTCAGCTACACCTAGTTTATCCTGGTGCCCTGGTTGAGGCATAGTAACATTTTTCATTCAGCATTTTTAATTAAGCAATGGCATAAACATTTAAGCAAAACAAATATAAAAATAAGTCCAAAATTACGCATTATGTAGGCCTTTTTTAAAAATTACATTTTAAAACAGTTGAATTTTCTTCACCATATATATTTCATACCAGCATTAAGTATCTTGAAGCATCTTTAAAAAGTTATGCATGCTGTAACTTACCATTAGAACAAAGCAAACAAAAATGTTTTGTGGGCATGAATACAGAAACAAGATATAAAATTGTGCCAAGGTAAATAAATAAACATGACCTTAAATTCCTTTCTACAGTACAATACAATTAAAATAACAATTTTTATTAACAATAACAACTGCTGCTGACTGATCAAGTGGAATTCAAGAAAATATGTATGAGAGTTTGATATATGGCATTAATATAAAAAAAAAAAAAAATAGTGTGTGTTAGTGGCAGAAAAGTAATTTCAAAGAAATGTACTCAAAATTAACAAGAAATTGTCAAACATCAAAGTTTATGTTAAACACACCAGTATCAAGCTGTCGTGTGTCAGAGTATGCAGTTGTAGACTTTGGCTTCTTACCTAGCTTGTTGCGGTTGGAGAGGAGGATAGAGGTGCAGTGGAGGACATGAGGCAGTGCAGCCTGCACAAGCTCCCAACGCATAATGCTCTGGATGGCC
>NC_083463.1:25540639-25590639 GCF_030014155.1 Tachysurus vachellii | reverse complement strand
ATCCTGTCCTCTTTCTACATCAAGAGCATCCTGTGCAACTACATCACTGCTTTAATTGGGAACCCTACAGATATGATATATACAAAATGTTCGGGCCCTCGCAACCAAACTGTAACAGTTTCTTTACTCAAGCCATAAGACTCAACTTACTAGGCACACGCACACACAAACAGACACACACTTGCACTCAGTCTGCCATTTAAATCTTACTTTTTATAATGCAGCTACAACCATTTCACACTAACCAGACTGTATCTATGTATATTTTATGTATATCTGTCTTATTGACTTGCACTGTTTGCACAAGGCTGCACACCTGCACTTTGTCAGTAGGTTAATTTATTTTTCTCACTCATTAGCCCTTAGTTCTGTCTTAAGTAGCTCTGTGTTTATACAGCACCAGGATTCTGAGGGAACGTTGTTTCATGTAACTGTACCAGCTATATATGCAGATCAGGAATAACATTATGACCACCTTCCTAATATTGTGTTGGTCCCCTTTTGCTGCCAAAACAGCCCTAACCCATCAAGGCATGGACTCCACTAGACCCCTGAAGGTGTGCTGTTGTTTCTGGCACCTAGATGTTGATCCACCATGCAGCAGATCTTTTACAGTAAGTCCTGTAAGTTGCGAGGTGGGACCTCCATGGATTGGGCTTGTTTGATCAGCACATTCCACAGGTGCTCGATTGGATTGAGATCTGGGGAATTTTTGAGACCAATTCAACACCTCAAACTCGTCGTTGTGCTTCTTAAACCATTCCTGAACAAATTTTCTTTGTGGCAGGGTGCATTATCCTGCTGAAAGAGGCCACAGCCATCAGGGAATACCGTTTCCATGAAAGGGTGTACATGGTCTGTAACAATGCTTAAGTAGGTGGTACATGTCAAAATAACATCCACATGGCTTGCAGGACCCAAGGATTTCAAGCAGAACATTGCCCAAAACATCATGCTGCCTCCATCGACTTGCTTTCTTCCCATAGCGTATCCTGTGGCATGTGTTCCCCAGGTGAGTACATACACATGCCCCCCGGCCATCCAAACGATGTAAAAGAAAACATGATTCATCAGACCAGGCCACCTTCTTCCATTGCTCCATGGTCCAGTTTTAATGCCCATGTGCCCATTGTTAACGCTTTCCACAGTGGACAGGGGCCAGCATGGTCACCCTGACTGGTCTGTGGCTATGCAGCTCCATACGCAACAAATTCAATTAAATTCTGCTATTCAAATTACGATGCACCGTGTATTCTGACACCTTTTCATCAGAACCAGCATTAACTTCAACAATTTGAGCTACAGTAGCTCGTCTGTTGGATTGGACCACATTAAGCTTGCCTTCAGTCCCCACGTAGATCAGTGAGCCTTGGCTGCCCATGACCTTGTTGCCTGTTTGCCACTGTTCTTTCCTTGGATCACTTTTGATACATACTGACAACTGCAGAATGTGAACAGTTTTGGAGATGCTCTGACCAAATCATCTAGCCATCACAATTTGGCCCTTGTCAAGCTCGCTCAAATCCTTTCCCTTGGCCATTTTTCCAGCATTTAACACATCAACTTTGAGGACAAAATGTTCACTTGCTGTCTAATACATCCCACTCACTAACAGATGCCGTGATGAAGAGATCATTATTATTCACTTTACATTTACAGCATTTAGCAGATGCCCTTATCCAGAGCGACACATTTTTTATCTCATTTTTGTACAACTGAGCAATTGAGGGTTAAGGGCCTTGCTCAGGGGCCCAGCAGTGGCAGCTTGGTGGACGTAGGAATCGAACTCACAACCTTCCGAATGGTAGCCCAACACCTTAACCACTAGGCTACCACATCCCCCCACTTCACTGGTCAGTGGTCATAATGTTATGCTTGATCTGTGTATGGTCAAACTGACAATAAAAGCCTCTTGACTTAAATGCTTCATGATCCATGCTTCCTAAAGATCATCTGATATTAGTTACACAAGTTACATAATTTAGTCATGTAAAATTTGCAGTTTCTAACATTTTAATACCATGAGGGAGCCCCTTGTGACTAATTCAATACTACTTTTATCAAATTATAATGAAATTAAAAAAAAAAATCAGGGAAGCAACCACTTAAAGAAAGAAATGTCCTTGTATGTATTTGCACCTGGAAAACAGTTGATGGTAAAGTAATATGTTGTTTGTGTGGACAGTGTGTCTGTGTGAGAGAGCAGTGCGCAGTTAAGTGTGTCTGTGTAAACTTACCTTATTTTACCATAAATTAAGAATTTTGCTATCATTTTAGAGCAAGTTATGGGTTTAATTGTTATTCTGGATGGAACCATATATTGTAGTTGAAAATCTCTTTCCAATGTGCACTTTACAGATATTTTGTGTTCATGAATTGCCATTAGAAACACACAAAACTGACCAATATACAAAATTTGGTATATATTTTGGGACCAAAAAAAAAGATATGTGGACTCCTGACAGCTACACAGACGGATCCCATTCCAGATTATTCCCCCTTTCTCTTTTTCTAATGTCCACTCTTTTCAGAAGGCATGGTTGTACAGGTTTGCTCATTCAGCCACAAGATCTGCCATGAATCATTGTGCAGTTATCTTTAGTATCCACTATATTCTATCAGGGTCTAATTAACTATGCTTTTAATCCCATACTATGGGCTGTGATCTAAAGCCTTACTGAATATGTTTAACAAATTAGAGAATAATCAAGGTGAAGCCAGATTAGAAACCATCAGATCACCCTGATGTTCATCTTCATTTCATTAAAAACACACAAAAAAAAAATCAATCAAGTAGTTCCCAAAATGTTTAAGTGAAACAGAAATCAAAAAGCTGTAATTTTAATGCATGATATTTGTTGAGGAAAAAAGCTCAACAACACTAAAACTTGAGACTTATTTTCAATAGGTGTAAAAAAAAAAAAAAAAAAAAAAAAAATTCACCCTAGGATTAAATTTAGGCAAAGTGATTCTGCTAGTTCATCTTGTTAATAAATACTCCATTTACAAACCATGATCATTAATTGTTTTTTTTGTTTTTTTGATTGGGGAGACGGAGGGGGGTTTGTCAATGGCCTGCTTTAGAATCTACATCATATAAAAACACAGCTATCATTTCACATCCACTATTCACAGAGGTTCCGTATCACAATGACTCTCTGAGCCACAGTCACATACACCAGGGACCAGACAGTTATCAGTGCATATCAAAATGTACCTCAATCTATTGATAAGGACACTATGGAGGCAGTCCATGCAAAGAAAATGCAAGTAAAAGGTCTGAATCCCATTGGCCTTCACAGAGATATCAAAATTGTCAAGGCCAGAAATAATGAGTGAAGGGTATGATCCTGGTGTCTCATGTGCGTCGTGTCTTGGGTCTTTTTTGTGGGCGCTTGGCATCCTCCACGATCTGTCCATCATTGTTAGCCTGCGACAGGCTGCGAACACCCTGAATGCGACTGAGCAGCTGCAGGAAAATTGGGATCACCTGCAGACCACAAAGCACATGTCATTACTTCAGCAGTCATGATGCTAAAGGGATTTCTCATTTTCAAACTATTCATACATCAAGGAGTAAATTTAAAAAAGGAATAGTAAGAAAAAAGATCTAATAAGAGTAAGAGGTGGGTTCGGCACTTATTACAGATAAAGTGTTTCCAAATATTATAGCCAAATATTCTCAAAGTAGCCTCTAATTAATGACAGATGTATGTTAATGTACAAATAGAGTATTTATGAAGCAATTTACAAAGTTACAGAGTCAAATTCCCTTTTTTTTTTTTTTAAATGAATTCCAATAATTTTTGGAATCCAGACACTTATATGAAACCATATAGAACATGTGGAAAGACATCTTCAAAGGCCTTATTTTATATATTATTATCAGCAACATTATAGTATATAAACAATAACAAATACTGTACAATATACATTACAGTATTTCTTTATTATATGAGCCATGACTTCTGGAGCAGAGAGGGTTAAAGGCCTCACTCAGGGGCCAAACCGTGGCAGCTTGGCAGTGCTGGGGCTTAAACTCTTATTGACAACCCAGAGCCTTAACCGTCACAACAGCCCTACTATTTATATCTATCACTCACACATATATACACACGTGGACAAAATTGTTGGTACCCTTCGGTCAATGAAAGAAAAACTCACAAAGGTCACAGAAAAAACTTTAATCTGACAAAAGTAATAATAAATAAAAATTCGATGAATGTTAACCAATGAAATTCAGACATTGCTTTTCAACCATGCTTCAACAGAATTATTTAAAAAATAAACTCATGGAACAGGCCTAGACAAAAATGATGGTACCCCTAACTTAATATTTTGTTGCACAACCTTTTGAGGCAATCACTTCAATCAGACGATTCCTGTAACGGTCAATGAGACTTCTGCACCTCTCAGCAGGTATTTTGGCCCACTCCTCATGAGCAAACTGCTCCAGTTGTTTCCGGTTTGAAGGGTGTCTTTTCCAGACGGCATGTTTCAGCTCCTTCCAAAGATGCTCAATAGGATTGAGGTCAGGGCTCATAGAAGGCCACTTTAGAATAGTCCAATGTTTTCCTCTTAGCCATTCTTGGGTGTTTAGCTGTGTGTTTTGGGTCATTGTCCTGTTGCAAGACCCATGACTTGCGACTGAGACCAAGCTTTCTGACACTGGCCAGCACATTTCTCTCTAGAATCCCTTGATAGTCTTCAGATTTCATTGTACCCTGCACATATTCAAGACACCCTGTGCCAGATGCAGCAAAGCAGCCCCAGAACATAACAGAGCCTCCTCCATGTTTCACAGTAGGGACTGTTCTATTCTTGATATGCTTCATTTTTCCGTCTGTGAACATAGAGCTGATGTGCCTTGGCAAAAAGTTTCATTTTTGTCTCCTCTGTCCATAAGACATTCTCCCAGAAGCTTTGTGGCTTGTCAACATGTAGTTTGGCATATTCCAGTCTAGCTTTTTTATGATTTGTTTTCAACAATGATCGTCTCCCATGTAGTCCACTTTGGCTCAAACAATGACGGATGGTGCGATCTGACACTGATGTTCCTTGAGCATGAAGTTCACCTTGGATCTCTTTAGAAGTCTTTCTGGGCTCTTTTGTTACCATTCGGATTATCCGTCTCTTTGATTTGTCATCAATTTTCCTCCTGCGACTACGTCCAGGGAGGTTTGCTACAGTCCCATGGATCTTAAATTTCTGAATAATATGTGCAACTGTAGTCACAGGAACATCTAGATGCTTGGAGATGGTCTTATAGCCTTTACCTTTATCATGCATTATTTTCAGTCTTTTCTTGGGGTACCATCATTTTTGTCTAGGCCTGTTCCATGAGTTTATTTTTTAAATAATTCCGTTGAAGCATGGTTGAAAAGCAGTGTCTGACTTTCATTGGTTAACATTCATAGAATTTTTATTTATTATTACTTTTGTCAGAATAAAGTTTTTTCTGTGACCTTTGTGAGTTTTTCTTTCACTGACCGAAGGGTACCAACAATTTTGTCCACGTGTGTATACATATATACACACACATATACACACGCGTTCTGTTATTGGTCCTTTTATGCAATTTGCATTTTTGTATACAATGTGTACTTTATCTATTTTTGTTTTCTCCTACAAATGCATTTTAGTGAGAAAAGGATGATGGAGTAAACAAATTTGTTACATATGTGACTGAATCCGTAACATGACTGCTGATGTGTGGACATCAAAATGAAATGGGCATTACCAAAAATGGAGATCAGATCTAGGGATGTATCATAAGTTCCATAAATTGACGGCACAATTTGGGTATTAATCTAATATACTAATCTAATATCTACAACTGCTACATCAATATATAAAGACACAAAAAAAAAGCATTGGATGCAAACCATTTTAAAAGAATTTTAAACAAATACTTACCCTTTCATGATTATATACCACCAATAAGAGCAGTAAAGTTAAAGGCAGAGCTAGATACGATCCCTGAGCAACCTCTTGATCCGGAAGCTTTCGCTGTACAGAATAAATGGAAACATCATTTACAAATAACCTACATATCTGCAAAAAAAATAATCTATTGCTTTATCAGAAGACCATTTTATGTTACATACAGTAGGGTTGAACGTGAGCGTCACATGTTTGTGGTAGCCGGAGGCTGTAAAGGAGACCTGAGGAAGTTGAAAGTCATACTGGGAGCGAGGAAGAGTGGTGTGCAACATTAAAACATAACTCTGCAATGAGAAAACAAATACACAAATTAGTTTGCAATAATGATGGTTAAGCATAAATATAAGCAGTTGTAAGTATGTGTGTTAGAATGGAACGGGGAACAGATTTACCTCCCCATCACGTGGGAGAGGGGAGAAGTGGAAGAAAAGCGATTGGCCCAGTGATACACTTTGGAAGGGACTGTCAAGGTTGTCACTCTTGTATAGCTTCATCTGGGAATGAACACAAGAGTATTTATCAAGCCCAAAAACAAGCTAACATTTCCATATTCTTAGTAGGAATATTCTTACCAAAAGCGTTGGAAGATGCTCGTATGAAGTTAGAATATTGCCACTGAGATCAAACTGATTAATTTGTCTGAAGGCGATGATATTGACCCCGTCTATGTCACTGCTACCCACCTACAATATCCATAAAAGCAAATGCCATTTATACTTGGGAGAAATGTTGAAAAAACTAACTAATAGTTTAGTTATGGCTTTTTTCATACCTCTATAGTTTTGTGTTGAGGAAGTGCTCTCTCTATGTGGTCATTGCCTTCTCCACTCAGCTGAATGACATAAGTGCACCCAGGCTAGGGAAGGAAAGACAAAAAAAATCTTAATAGCTAGATAATCTAATCCACATGACCTGAAAGAGCACTGGGAGGGATCAATAAATGAAAACACTTTCATGGATAGTTACAGAGCGTAATTTGCAGGTTGAAAACGGCAGCAGGACGTCTTTAGAGGTCAAATATACCGATATATTAATAGTTTTTTTTATCCATACTTTCTGCACATTCACTAAAGACAACTTTTTATCAGAAATTCAGCTTTCATTCCCAGATATTTTGTCTTGTATTCATCATTTGACTTCAAATCCAAGCGTCTTCAATGTACACACACGTAATGCTAAGAATAGGATAAGATTTTCTTAGGATTAGAGTTACTTATGTTCAGTAATTTGCACAAATATTTTATTACTATTTGCATGCAAAAATCCCTACTGGTAGAAAGGCGTAATTAAGGATATGATGATGATGATGATGAGAAGCTTATATCCTGCTCGTTATCAAACATATTCACATAAGTGAGAGCAAGTCTTACCAGCAGTCCTCGAAGTCGGAACCGGCCTGCTTCATCAGTCACTGTGTCTTCATTGTACATGCTGCACTCACCCTGGCCCACTGCCTCTACAGCCACCCCCTGCTCAGCATCACCGCCCAGAGACTGCACGGTGCCGTAGCAACTACAGAACCCAAAAACAAAAGCAATAGAAACAAATGGTGCAATGGTCACAACCTAAGATGATTTTGGCAAAATAATCTCAACAATGTTTCAAAACTAGATACCACTGGATCTTGGATAATAAATACTAAAATCTAGATACCACCATCCTCATTTAGCTGACACTGTACAGTAAATAATGTAGATGCAAATAAGGCCCTTTCTACAACAGTTTATAGTTGAGTGGAATTGTGCAACCAAGAGCCCCTGAGCAAATAATAGGTCAGGGTCATTTCTGAGTTCTTCACGGACTAATTCCTAACAATAATTCCTTCCTGCCAAATTCTTTAAACGTTCACTGATGAAGACCCGAGCACAAAGCTGATCAACGCAATGACAGAACCTATTGGAGACTATCACACCTTCTTTGAACTATCTACAAAAATCCCATGGGTCACGGGCTGTACATGCAGATCTGAGAGTGCACCACCATGAGACGAGACACCAACCAGGGGTAGGGCTTGGTTTTAATTTTTTGCTCTTTTCTGAGTGTTCCCTTCACTAGTTTTGAATTTGACTAGGGTTACTGTCACTACTGGTAGCATGAGGCGATATCTTGACAGAGGTTGCACAGGCAGACAAACTACTCCAGGATGGCACATCAATACGTGCCTTTGCCAGAAGGTTTGCTGTGTCTCCCAGCACAGTCTCAAGAGCATGGAGGAGAGCTGGACAGGGCCAAAACGGTCCTCAACCCATCAGCAGGACTGTAATCTGATCCTTTGTACAAGGAGGAACAGGATGAACCCTGCCAGAGTCCTACAAAATGACCCAGCAGGCCACTGATGTTGATGTCTCTGATCAAACAATGAGAAACAGACATCATCAGGGTGGCCTGAGGGCCCGACGTCCTCTAGTGGGCCCCGTGCTCACTGCCTGGCACCATTTTTGCCATAGAACACCAGAATTGGCCAGAAGTCCGTCACTGGTGCCCTGTGCTTTTCACAGATGAGAGCTGGTTCACCCTGAGCACATGTGACGGATGTAAAAATGGGTCTGGAGAAGCCATGAAGAAAGATGTTCTGCCTGTAACATCTCTACAGGCTAAACAATGGCACTCTGACTGCCAACAGGTATCGTTATGAAATCCTTGTACCCATTGACCCTACACTGGTGCAGTGGATCCTGGGTTCCTTCTGGTGTACAACAATGCCCAACCTTATGTGGCAAGAGCATGCAGGCAGTTCCTGGGGAAGGAAGGAATTGATACCATTGACTGGCCCCCATGCTCGCCTGACCTAAATCCAATAAAACACTTCTGGGACATTATGTTTTAGTCCATCTGACGGCACCAGATTGTACCTCAGACTGTCCAGAAGCTCAGTGATGCGATGGTCCAGATCTGGGAGGTAGATACCATCCGTCATCTCGTTAGGTGCATGCTGCAAAATTGTCAGGCACACATACAAGCATGTGGGGGCCATTCAAACTACTGAGTACCATTTTGAGTCGCTGCAATGAAATTTAAGCAAAATGGACTAGCCTGTTGCATCATTTTGTCTTTGAATTCAGCCCCATGATGGAAATAAAAATGATCAAACTACAATGTGTCATCCTTTCGTTCTGAACACATTACCCAGTTCATATCAGTATAGATATCCATAATGTTTTTTTTCCTCTTTGACATCAGAGGTGCTCCTTTAATATTTTTGAGCAGTGCATTTTAGAATGTCCCTCTTTTCCATCTTAGATAAAAATCCACTGGGATAAAATTTGGGTGCAGGATTCTATAGAGGGAATAATATGCAAGGAAAATACATTCAAAAGACATTCTGTTCAAAGTAGCTAAATTTCAATGTCACAAATTTACTTTCATTTAAATAGTGACCTGTCTTCGATACAATTAAGAATATTTCAAATTCAAGATATTGAACATTTCGTTTCTTTCTTTTTATTCTAAACCATTTTGTTTTCCAGTTCCTGTACCTGTAGGCAGTTTTAAAGCCAGTGATGGATATACGGAGACTCTGGCCTTCTTCTACTGAGATCATTTGAGCGGAGGGCTCAAAGCGAAACTCCTTCATCATGGGTTTGAAGTAGTACTGGCCAGGACTCTGTTGGGAAAGGTTTGGGTTGAAGGCACTGAATATCAGAGAAAAGGTCTGTTTTAATGATATTCATTATTTGAAACTTTATATAACAGCAGCTACTAAGTAATGTTTATACAGAAAATCAGTACTGCAGATGTTCAGTTGAACAGTATCCAATAACCAAGTGAGTAAAATGGACTTAAAGTAAAAGGATATCCGTTTACTAGGAAATATGTATGTTGGTTTACCAGGTTGTTGAAGGTCAGGAGTCCTGTGTCCTGTGTGAGCAGATTGGAGCGGAAGTTTCCACCACTGAGTGAGAGAAGCACTCCACTGAGAGGCTGTCCATCCTCTGCCTTAATCTGTTAAGAAAAAACAAACTGATGCAAACACTCTCAGAACAGATTCTTGGACTGATTAACACAATAGATGCTATCCTACTAACGGAGTATACTCTGGGCTTGAATTTCTTCCATTTTTGCCATTTTTCATTTCAGTTAACGAAAGCGATGTGCATGCATTTTCAGCTTTACATGTCCTTCAGCCAGTGTTGCTAGAGTTTTTAATTGCTTTTTGTTTGTTTAATTATGTTCAGTTTCAAACTGAATGAAATACCCTCAGTTCACAAATAGTATATTTTTAATAACAATTTTAAATAAAGGAGCTTTAAAAACTGAATTCTTTTATTCACAAAAGTATTCGGACCTTTTTGCGGTACTCAAAATTGTAGTCAGGTGCATCATGTTTACTATAATTATCCTTGAGGTGTGTCGAGCCCTCAACTAGAGAAGACCTGTTGCAGTTTGAATTGAAAAGTCGTACACCAGGGTCTATAATGGCCCACAAATTACAACACACTGTCAGGGTAAAAATCATGTCAGAATAAAAGAAGCCTGGTACAATAGTTAACCTTGATAGCAGTCTGGCTATACAGGTCACCCAGCAAGGTAAGAAAAAACCCAGCCGTCACTGTAAAACAGCTTCAAACATCCTGTGTGATGATGGGACAAGAGTTTGGAGAGACAACCAGTTCTGCAGCACTCCATAAATCAGTACTGAATAGCAGAGTGGCGAGAGAGAAGCCACTGTTAAGTGCACGGCTTGTGACAGCATTTGGAATAAAACATGAGTAAAATGATTTACTGCTCTGAAAATATTTGACTCTTTGGTCAGGACTCTTATGCCTGCACATCACCTAGTTAATAGCATCCCTACAGGTAAACATGGTGGTCCCAGCATCATCCTTAAGGGGATGTTTTGCATCAGCAAGGACTGGGAGACTGAGAACAATTAAATGACATAAAATAGCCAAAAACAAACATCCTTAAAGTAACCCTCCTTCAGAGCGTGTGCTCACACACACACACACACACACACAGAGACAAGCACACGCCATGCACACACAAACAAGCAACCTTATTTCTAGACAGTAGAAGCAAATCTGAGATGGCCAACAGAAATGTTATTTTTTTTTAAAATCCTGTGATATGAGTGGACTCACTCAGGGCAACATTACCTCAAAAGTGACACCTGCCAGTGCAAAGGCTTTAAAGTCTTCCTCTTTACCCTCCACTGGAGTCAACACAAAGCCCTCTTTACTAGCACTAATATCATAGTGCAAGTCACTGTGCAGAGGTCCGACTCTGGGAAAAGAAACAGTAAAATTAATGAGGTCAATGCATGTTTACTCTCATTTAATAATGATAAATTATATTTAGAATTGTAGTAAATTTTTTTGCAACGGATTTTGCAAGTAAATTTTGCATAGGGTTTTTTTTTTTTTTAGTTCCAAGCAGGATTTCTTACACATCTAATTAACTCAAGATTGGAAATGACTAGAAATGTCATGTAGTAGGGAATTACAGAGGAATGTGAAATTTGATCATTTTCAAATATAATAGGAGACATTTTAACACAAAAACAAGTGAAAGAGTGGAACAATGTTTATTTTGTATTAACATTTAGTACCTGTAGGTTCCACTTATGTCAGTGAGCACAGTGATCAGAGGCCCTGCATCTCCAGACTTCCTAATGGAAATCTCCACACCCTCCAGCTCCGGAGTCACCTGACCCTGTAAGAAGAGACCTGCTTGCCCTGCGATCTCCACCATCTGACCTGGACAGCTTTCTGGAACAGCAGACAATGAAGGAATAACATAACTAATTTACTTTATTACTCCCAGTCAAATTCACCCATTGTAACTCCATACTGAAATAAAAAAAATGAATAAAAGACGTTTATTTTAGTAACATTGAAAAGTGGATGCTTACAAATCTAGTGTTTAGACACAAACCTCCTGTGATTGTAGCTTCCACCTCAGGTGGGTAAAAAAGTAGTTCTTTGGATGATGGTGTAACTGTGATCTTCTCTCCAGCCCTAAAAACCAGATCAAGTCAAGTCAGAGCAAGTCACAGTGCTAGACTCATGCAAGGATATCTGCATGGAGCAGAAGGTCACTGTGGAACTAAAATATAAATGTCATCACCTTTACTGTTAAGGCTCCCAAATCAAAAACAGGCAGAAAGAGAGCAAGACAGAGAGAGAGAATTTTTATTCCTTTATTCTGATGTTTGACGTGAACATTATTTTAAACTTTTGACCTATATCTGCCACCTGATTGGCTGATTAATAACTGCATGAATGTGCAGGTGAATGCTGCAAAGTGGATGCCGCATGTTTTTGGACACCTGACCATCACGTCAGATGTTTCTTTCCTTCGTGCTCTCCAAGATCACAAAACTCAGAACTTCTGGTAGTTCCCAGAATATCTGTCTACTAAAGGTGGTAGAGCGTTTTCTTATTTAGCTCCCAAACTTTTGAATAGTCTCCCTGATAGTGTTCAGGGCTCAGACACACTTTCCCAGTTTAAATTTAGATTAAAAACTCATCTCTTTAGTCAGGCGTACACATAACACATTCCATAATATTGTGCTCTATTACATCAGACCAAATGCACATTATCATCTAGTGCTTGCTAATATTATGAACAGCAGCTACATTAATCCCTCTCCACTGCTTCTCTCTTTCTACCCATCCCGAGGCAGATTTTGGACCTCCACTGAGATGAGGCAGACTCTGAGAATCCTGAGGCTTTTTAAATATATCTAATATTAATCTTGAATTTTATATTAATCTTTATATTATTCTTTATAATAACCTTTTGTTCTATGATCATGTTCTGTGAAGCTGCTGAGAGACAATGTCAATTGTAAAAAGCGCTATACAAATAAACTTGAATTGAATGTTTTTGAACATCCTATTCTAGATTTAGTGGTACATTTACTCCTGTAACCAAACTTCTCATTATCGTTCCACTAGGTCATATATGTCAAACTCAGGCCCTTTATATTTGGCCCGCGAGATCATATCAAATGTGCCTTACAGCTGGCTAGCCGCATGCTCTGATAATACTACAAATCCCAGAATGCCTTGCCACTGCATTGACGCATAGTCACGAACAGCAAGCGCCCCTCATTCTCTGTTGACAGTCGTTAACAACCATGCTACAGTCACATCGGGCAAGTTAACTCCACCCTCCACAAAAATGGCGTTCAAGACAGGTAGGAGGCAGATTATCTGTTCACGAATATAAAGGACAGACCTGTTTGTCTTGTGTGCGGAGCTAATGTGAAGACACTAAGAAGACTCTATGAAATGAAACATATTATATTTATATATATATATATATATATATATATATATATATATATATATATATATATATATATATATATATATATATATACACGTATATATATATATATATATATATATATATATATATACGTACGTATATATATATATATATATATACGTACGTATATATATATATATATACATACATACACACACACATATACATATACATATATATATACATATATATATAAAAAAGTATAAAGACCTGATGTGTCTTATTTCAAATTTAATTTCTTGCGTGTTTGTAATATCAAGCTCTGGTTCTTCCAAATCCTGTGTTCAAGCAAAACTAAAGTTTGTTTCCATATGAAAAAGGTTGAACATTACATATCATTCATTCATTTATTTATTCATCTTCTACCGCTTATCCGAACTACCTCGGGTAACGGGGAGCCTGTGCCTATCTCAGGCGTCATCGGGCATCAAGGCAGGATACACCCTGGACGGAGTGCCAACCCATCGCAGGGCACACACACACACACACACACACACACACACTCATTCACACACGCAATCACACACTAGGGACAATTTTCCAGAGATGCCAATCAACCTACCATGCATGTCTTTGGACCGGGGGAGGAAACCGGAGTACCCGGAGGAAACCCCCAAGACACGGGGAGAACATGCAAACTCCACACACACAAGGTGGAGGCGGGAATCGAACCCCGACCCTGGAGGTGTGAGGCGAACGTGCTAACCACTAAGCCACCGTGCCCCCCCATTACATATCAGTTGCAGTTAATTTTTCAATAAATATTCAGTTTGGCCAGTGACTTTCTGTTTTATATTTTGGCCCACTGTGAATTTGAGTTTGACACCCCTGCACTAGGTTGTGGAGCATTGCTGTGGGGATTTGTTCATTCAGCCACAAAGTTCTTAGTGAGCTCAGCCACTGATGTTAGGTGAGGGAGTCTAGGGTGCAGTCAGCATTCCATTTCATCTCAAACTGGGGTTGTGGTCAGGAATTCAGGTCTCCAATTCTTCCGCAGCAAAGTTTGCAAACAAGGTCTTCACGGAGTGAACAGTGAGCCTCTGTACTCCCAGTTACTGCCCATTTAAAAATACTGTCACAGCTACAGAAGTCTGTACTTTACTCTAAAGCTTAGGAATAAGATAAGAATTTTTTATTTCTAATTCATAATGATTATTTTTTATACATTATATATACACACCAGCTATGCTTCCATCATCATAATAGTGCAGAAAAGCCCCAGTAAGAATAACCTTCTCACCGTGCCCAGTAAGAGAACTCATAGTGAAATGGCTCATGAAGCTCATCAGGTTTCTCCATCACCGGTGGTCCCATGTCCTCTCCTCCTCGCTCTTCCCGTTCTTTCTTGCGAGCTGCGATCTCCAGTAACTGCTGTTCATGCCACTGTTCCTCAATTGAGCGCAGAGGTCCCAGGACCAGAGCAGGCTCACTCTCAATGGATGACCTGAGATCAGAAGTGCTTGGTTTTAAAATGCTCCAATTCCTTTTAAATTATAAATCAATTTTTGTAACCGGTCACTCACTTTATAGTAACGGTGACATCCAGCATTTTGTCTGTTGTAATAAGTCCAGTCATGTGATGCCTGACAGCAGTCAGGGTTAAGATACTGGGAGCAGATCTGAGGAGGAAAAAAATAAAAAATAAGCACATAGCCAGTTATTACTGTTTGTAGTGTTTAGGTGGTTATCTTCACTGTTTATGTACAGGCAAATGTGTTAGTGAGAATTCTTAAGGTTTTATGCATTCTTTACTTCTTGCATTTATATGACCTGGTACACTTGGGACACTTGGCCTCTGCCGTAATAATAGTAACAGTAATAACACCATGTATAACAGTATATAATAGTAACTGTAATAACAGTGTGACTCTATATAAAAAAATATTTTGTCTTCGTTTCATACATTGGAGAACCAGAAACTAGCTTCAGAAAAAATGTATGTCTGTACGTCCAGATAGATTTAATCACATCACACAAAAGTGGCTGGACAGAATTTAATGAAACATTTGCAATACTTGGATATCTGCCTGAAGTTTAATGGTTTACTACAGTCTGTTTTTTTGTGGAAACTTATTCTTTACATTTTATTTTTTTTTACAATTTTAAAATTATTGATTGTTCCCTCCCTTGTCCTTAAGACTGCCTAACTTTTGTATCCTTTCTTCTAGACATGATGTCTATGAACATATTTCCTAGCTATTTCCTAACGACACATTTGAGATGAATGTTTATTGGGATTTTACAGCAATTTGAAGCAGAGGTATGGAAGCAAATGAGGTATTGCGGGGAAGGGAGGGTTGTTAAAAGAAGCATGTCTTCTTAAGGAACAGCTGAAGTTGGGGTTCGTGGCAACTCTCTAAAGGGGACAAACCTCTAACGGCATAATTAGTAAGCTGCTTTATCTGGTACAATATAAGCACATTATATTTACCAGCTCTGGAAGAGTCAATAATGATAAAAACAAACCTCTCACTTCTACAGAATCAGCCTACCTGCAGGTACCTTCGCTGATTATCTGTCAAGCTGACAATATTATCCCATATTTTCCCTGCTGTTAGTTAACAGTAAATTTATTTCACGAGGTCAATGCTAACAGAGTGTAATGTGTCTTTCACATGTAAAGCCATTTCTTTATTAATAATATAACTACAACATTAAGAAATCTGGTGTAATATTAATGTATTCTAACCAGTTTTTGCCATATACGTACGTGCTGTAAGTGTAATAATCCTGTTCAAACTGATGGCAAGAACGTGGAGTCACTTTGTACACACCTACGAGGAGCAATGCAACAACGTCAGCAGTTACATAAGACGATCTCATTCTACACAGCTGAAAAAAAAACAAATATAAAGACAAACCTGGTTTAGACAGGCAGAAGCGATTGACTCCTTTCGACAGATTGTAGACGCCAACATTCTCAGGCTTGCTGCCATCTTGGAAGAATTCCTTAAAGACGAAACAAAACACACAGGGCATGTTAGAGTCACTGCCGCATAATGAGGATGTGGAAATGAATGCTAACACAATGGTAATGATCGCTAATAATGGCAAATGTCAAAAACTAAATAAATAAAAGCTCTCACCAGTGTGATGGCATGGGACAGAGAGCAGCGCAGCATGTATCCTGTCTGTCTGAACTCCACTCCCTCTATATCCGAGTCCAGCACCTCCACTTCGATTGACTTGTGCTTCCAGCACCACTCCTCATGGGTAATGGACACTGACAGACAAAGCACTTTTGTGTTAAATGTTACATCAGCTCTTGTGTTCTATAGCCAGAATAGTTTTCATGCTCCTCACAGTGACTTGGATTTTTCCCATTTTTAAATGCAAAGATAAATGACTAGCTCGGACGTCTCATGTCCAAAATGCAAACGTACAAACACTGTAAAACATACCCAGCATGGTTCACTGCTAAGAAGGAAGGGGAAGAGAGGGAACACTGTACAGATACGGCTGGCTGATTTGACCGTCTACCTAATGGATTATTTCAAGTTTGGCAAATACATTAAACTGATCAGTGTTCACTTGTTTACGTTAAAAAATGCAAATTGTACTAATCTCTGGTATTAAATGTCTGTTACAAGTGATACTATTTGTCATTCAGGTGATGAAAGTAAGTTTGCTCCTGGCCTGAGAAACAGAGACATATGGTGTAAAGTGGCCAGGCACATAACAGGTACTTAGTGTATGGTTCTTCAGTATTTTGATATATGTTTACTGTCAACAGAGCATGTTCTACAAAGCTACGCCACTTTCTGTGATTCATTTTACATTTTCAACCACCTATATTGTAATGACTGGTTTGGTAACTTAAAGCAGCAAAAGCTTGTTCACAATGCATCCCCTGTGAATGTTTATGCCATAACATTAGAGCAGCCCTGACCAGTAATACCCACACCATTACGATTTCCTTTGGTTTTCAACTTACCTTTGTATTTTCCAGGCAGGACTTTACTGAAGGAGAAGCTGAGTACTTCGCTACTGCTGGAGAGCTGAAAGTTTTGCCTCTCACCCAGTCTGCTTATGGGCTGGAGCGTTACTACCATATCTCCACATGCAGCTGAGGGATTCATTAAGAGGGGTAAAAAAAATAAATAAATAATACAATTACTCATTAAAACTGAAATACAAAGTATATTTCAGTTTCTCATACATTTTCAGTTATTTATCATTAATATTTTGACTAGTCTGTGCATCAAAATTCTGCATCTCTGCATGATCACTGAATATAATGAATGAACTGATTAAGCATATGACATTTGTAATGTAGAATAATTCATATTCAGGAGAGAGAAGGAACACAACCGATGTTCTAAAAAGCTCTTACCGCCGATTTACATGACCATGAACATTTGAAAGCAATGCCTTCTTTTGTCTTGTGTTAAAACGTGTTAAAAGTTTTGAAGAATACCTTTAAATAAACAGCACCAAAACTTTTAGAAATGTTGTATTCAAGCAGCGTCCAGCCATACCACTATTCACCTTCACCTCTAACAGAAATAGCTCTAATATATTATTAGAGGATATATTAATATACAGAACATACCCAAACATGAGACAGTGCCAGAGATGGTTGCTATGAATTGGGTGAAAAGCAGGTCATTAATTGGGCGGTCAATCAGGGAGACATCAAGAGACTGAGGCTGCAAAGCGAGTCCAGCCTTTACCTCAGCCTCCGGTAATGTCACCTATAAACAACAATGAAAAAATTCATGAAGGAATATATAATTCATTTTCAGATTTCATTTTAGTTCCCTAGTGACATACCTGTACACTGTAGTCTCCTGGTTTGGCTTGGAAGCAGAACACTCCCTGGTGGTTGCTCTCAATCGTGCGGCTCACAGTCTGGTCACGTCCTCGACCTGAGAGCACGACTCTGTAGCGTCCTAGCTGTTTTATACTCTCTGGTAGATGGGCAATGGAGATCTGACCACACATGCTGAATCTGAGAAGAACAAACAAAGAACTTATTTACAGCCCCACCACCTCATGCAGTGTAGTCATGCTCAAATTAGTATGATGCTAGGTTAGCAACACATTTCTTGTCCTTCTTCATAACTTGACCACATTCTTTTTTGCTAGAATTTGAAATGTTATATTTCTATATTATTTATTCAGATTAAAGAAGGATATATTTGTTCCTGTCTCTGATGCTTTCTAGAAGATAACAACCCCTGTAGTTCTGGCCCTATATTACTATACTGTAAACATAGTGAGCTGATTATTATGTTAAAGATTATAGAAAGCAGTTTAATACTATACAGCCATATTAATCAATACTGCATGAAAGTCATCTTATCCAGGCCTCACCCTGCTGTAATAATGTCAGGGAGCTGAGGGGTGCTGGGTGCGATCTTCACTGTGATCGGCTCAAAAAACATGAGCTCCTTATGAGTGCTGATGGTGTAGGTGCCGGTGGTCATATTCTCCAATCTGAATGATCCATCCTCTTTAGTTAGCACTGTGGACAACAACACAGGGATAGGGAGTGAGAATATATTCTAAGCATCATGGACGTCACTGTCATGTTGTTGGATCAGGTGGTTACCTCACCCTAATGTTCTTTACTCTAGTTGTTCTCCTTCTTATGTATTTGGATTTGAAGCCATTTGCAGCCACTCTCCCTCGAACAGATACATTTATGTAACTGTTTTAAACATATTACCACAACACAAATGAAAACACAGGTTTCTTCCTTTACCATTCAAGGGGGTTTTTCCTTGGCACTGCTGCCTGAGTCACCTCAGATTTGCTCATTGGGGATGAATACAAACATTTAAATATATCTAATATTAATCTTGAATTTTAGATTAATCTTTATATTATTCTTTATATTAACCCTTTGTTTTATGTTTATGTTCTGTAAAGCTGCTTTGAGACAATATCAGTTGTCAATTCTCTGGGAACAATTGGCTATTTATCTATCTTTTGTTTTTAACGCAGATACAGGGATGTTAATAGACACTTTTCTACAAAGATTTAAAACAGCTGATTATTAACCTGATAAAGGGAAATGGAAATATTGTTGGAGGTAAAACTAACACCTCTGGTCATTAGATATTATTAGTGTACATATAGAAATAAATTGGTACCCACAGTTTCCTGCTTAGTCTCCATGGACTGGACAAACAATCAAGTGTATATTACAACTAAATTACTATCATTACCTTTAATCTGGTTGTTAAGAGTGACGACTGCACCAGCCACTCCTTCACCATTGGGGCTGTTCAAAACTCTTCCCATCACTGAGAAGCCCATCACTCGGAAAATTGGCTACAAACCAGATGAAGAAAAAGGAAAGGAGTGATCAGCATACCAACAACATTCAGTGAAGAGTGTTAAGATTCTTGGGAGCGTACTCCAGAAATGTAAATTGTTTCTGCAATTTCTGGAGCACGCTCCCAAGAATTTCACTCACCAAGGCACATGTGCTGTGGTGATGTGACAATAAAAGTGACTTGACTAGATTGTTGCTGCTGTAACTGTATTCAAAATAAATGCTTCTTTTCTACTATGATGAAATCTTATGTAATTCTGAGTGCTATGCTACTTCTGAAAGCAAATACCTCATACAGCATAATATTATTCAGCTAGATACAGTGATAGAGTTTATTAATCTTACCTCTATCTTCAAACTGTCGTGTTCGACTCGGAAATCAAGCCGGGACGGAGCAACGTCAAACGTGATCCATTCCCCTCTATAATACGGCACCTTGGATTTTCAACAGATTCAGTTAGCACATGATGCAACTTCTTCAGTATTTTGTGACACAGAAATGACTAAAGGGAACTGGATGATCATACCACTGTGTATTCACCACTAGGCAAGCATGGGAAGGAGAAGGTGCCATCCTCACGTGACTGTGCACTACACAGATACACAAGTGATGAATCACCTGACAAGGCACCATCTACAGGAATGGAGCTACAGCCACTGACCTGTAGAAAACACAACATTCTCGGATCATATAGGAGCTGGCAATGAAACCAATTACCGGTTTAACTTCATGTGCATGCTTTAATAAAAATTGTTTTATGTCTATCCACTCTTTCAGAATCTTTAAAAAAAATGCTTGAATGTTTGTAGGATTCATAAAAAATAAATAAATATTGTAACCTGCAGATGAAGTGATTTTGGATCCGAACAAATCAAGGCCACATCAAGGGCAAATGTTTAAAATAGTTTTTCTTCAATGACCAGATTTAACCTACAGGTATGATTTTTGCTATAAATCTGTGTTTGAGTTATATTTCAAGAGCAATTGGTAAAATGTTTGCAGGATTTATACTGAATCATCATTACAGCCAGCAGATGAACTGATTCGATTTAGGAACTGATTCAAACAAGGCCAAAATCACAGAACACACAAACGTCTAAAATAGGTTAAAAAGTCAGCTCTTCTCTTTAGGTTTTCTGACATGAATTTGAACTTTCCAGTTCTTGAGATTTCTTGGTTCTAGTTTTGACTGGTCCCACCATCTCTAAGGTTAAGAGAGGTAGGTATACAGCAATACTGCACTGAGGTGGTTGAATGAAATCCATTAGATTCCCCACAGCTGAAGACCAACCTATTATGCCTCTTCATACACATATTAAAAAACCGTGCATGGAGTTTTAGGTTGATGGTTTACTAAGTCTGTTAGCTAGTGAATCAGTGTTAATGTATTCACTGATCAAGACTTCAAAGCCTGTTTGTACATCACTCTGGATAAGGGTAAATGTATTCATTATTTCAATACTGCTGATTCAAAAGAGAGTTACGAAACGACTCTAAACCTGCTTTAATGTAACAGCTACAATGTTGTTCTAATGACATTAAAAGTATGCTCTTTAATTAGGAAGAAATTAACTGTCAGCAAAGTGCAGTAGAAATAAACATTAGGACGTGTGGTTATATGAAAATCGACTTCAGATTTGCATTGGGTCACACTGAATCGTTACCTTTTATTAGTTCATCTTAGCATAGCCAATTGTGTTTTGTACCTTGCGTCCAATAGCATGTAAGCAGAACTTTGACCTTTAAAAACACTCACCTCTTGCACCATAGTGGTAGAGTAGAGAAGGAACGTAACCTCCTTCATGGGTTCACCATCGCTTTGCACCTCACCAGAGACGTCGTAGCCTTTAACCACTAGCGGAGCTGCAGCCTTGGCATTGGCATTTGATACAACTACAGTGGTTGAGATCTGCAGAGCAAAACAAAAAATGATAATGAGATTAGAAGCATTTGGCTTGTATAGAGTCATTTTTTAAATACGCTCGAAATGAACCCAAGTTAATCACTTAACATGAGACAGAAAATATACAACAATATTTGGAGAAGATGCTTGTTAATTGGCCCTAGATTAGCTGTGAGAAAACATGATGAGACAGTTTACCTGTTCCAGGGTCCATGATGGATGAGACGCTGTTATTTTGTAATTTCCAGGAAGCACTTTTTCAAACGTGTACCTGTAAAATAAACACAGGCACTCGGTTGCATTGCACGTCACATATTAATGATTATATGTTTCAGTAGAGGAATATACAGAGTACATAATATTTTTTATACTTTTCAGAATTTCCATACCTCTCAGCTCTGGATAAAATCTATACAAGACTTTGAGATCTATATTTACTGTAGATATAAATATAACTAAACATGTCAGACCTGCATGGGGTTCTGGATAGTACGAGTTCTGCTGCTTTTTCTAAGCCAGTGATGTCAAACAAAGAAAATTACAAAAAGGAGAAAAATCAACTCACTGTCCTTCAGCCTGAGTGAACGCCACCTGAACGATCTGATCTTCCCCAGCATTCTTCAGGCTGACCACAACACCTGCTGGGCCTTGCAGATGACCTTTACTCAGAACCTGGAGGAAAGGCAGAACTGTTATATAAACCAAATAAAACAAGACAACCATGGGGAAAAAATGCAGACAAGAATATTTTCATTACCGTTCCTGTGACTGAGAATCCGGTAAAGAAGAAATTAATGTCCTGCTCTTTGGTACATATGTCACTGAGGCCATCCACATGGATATCCACAGTGGTTGGCTCTGGAATCGAACACATGATAAAGAATCATCATCTCATCAGAAATAAAGCTGTATTAACGTTACTGGTCATGTTCCATCTTACATTATAAAGAAGAAATGTGTCTAAACATCTCAACCGAGCAGCTGTAACATACTGTTTAAAGGGAACGCAAGATCTATACGATGATTAAGCTTTATCATCAATAGACTGATAGCCTAGATTTATTAAATGTAGATCAAATGTTTGAGATGGTGTTTGTTTTATTTCCTGAACTGGACTAAAACCATGTGCTCATGATTCTCTAATGTAGCAGCACAGCACATCTTACACTATATCTACAGTGAGTTCAGAGCTACTAATGAAAAACCATCCCTTACCAAAGCTCCATCCAAGAGGGGGCTCTATTTTGATGACAAAATCTCCCTGCAAGAAAAAACAACCTCTATTAACAGTGTTTTATTTACTGCCACACTCATGTCATCTGCAAACTCAGAAACAATAAGTGTCATCAGACTCTTAGCGGCAGCAACTGCAATCAATACATGATTAAATATTCTAATCTGTAGTATTTCAATGAAAAAGATAAAAGAATATACACTACACATGAAGTACACTATATTAATACTGGGTAGGACCTTCCTTTGCTCTCAAAATAGGCTCAATTTATCATGACAATATACAGGAAACATTTACTTGTGATTCTGGTCCATACTGACTTGACTATGTCACACAATTCTCATCGTCACATCAAACAGACATTATACTTTATTCAGATATGATGACTGAGAGGCCCACCAAAGAACACTGAACACCATCATGTTCATGAATCTGGTTTGAGATGACTTTAGCTTTGTGATATGGACTTGGAAGATGGCAATAGATAGGTAAATTGTGTCCATGAGTGGGTGACAATCAGGAAAACTGCTATACCTTCTCATTCATGTGATTCTATTCTATTCATTTATTTAATTATATTCGCAAGAACAAGTAAGTGTACAGGTATTACTGATAAAGTGCTTGTTGCATGTACAGTATCTCACAGATGCAAGTACACCTCACATTTTTGTAAATATTTTATTATATCTTTTCATGTGACAACACTGTACACTTACTACTGTACATTGTATCAAAGGGTCATTTCTTCAGCTTGTATAACAATGTAAATTCTCTGTCCCCTAAGAAAAAACTCAACACACAGCCATTAATGTCTAAACTGCTGGCCACAAAAGTGAGTACACCCCTAAGTGAAAATGGGGGAGGAGATCCTCCGAAGGGAGGAGATCATTCTCTGCTTCAATATGTCACAGTACATGTTGGTATTCATGAATGAACTGTAGCTCAATGAACTGTAGCTCCCCAGTGCTGGCTGCACTCATGCAGACATGACAGAGGAGAGAGAGAAAATGGCTAATTGGGCCCAATTTGGACATTTTCACTCGGGTACACTCACTTTTGTGGCCAGCGGTGTGTGTTGAGTTATTTTGAGGGACAGCAAATTTACAGTTACACAAGCGGTACACTGTACACTGTACTTTACACTGTAGCAAAGTGTCATTTCTTCAGTGTTGTCACATGAAAAGATATAATAAAATATTTATTATATAAACCTAATGTATACAAAAAAGGAAGGTGGAACTACATTTGTAAGCATTTCAAGGACGAGCTTGCCATTAAACAGTCCCTCCTTTGCTGTTATAAATTGAGAAGCTTTAAGCTCATTTAGCCACAGGTTTGTGGCACAGTCAGTATTCCAATTTATAACAAAGGTGTTGAGGACAGGGCTCGGTGAAGGCCACATGCGTTTTTAAAATTCAGGTTAATTCAGGTTAAAAACAGGTTACCATATATTAAAGATGCCCCCTGATGCTTTTGCTTTCATCATTCATCTTAGTTTGTGTTTCTTTGTTTGAATGTCCCTGTAATATTCAGTGCTAAATCACATTATTCAGCCTCAAACTTAAATAAAAAAGTGTCTTTACAATAAATGAGTAAAACAGGCTCAAAGAACAGAACAGCCATAATTTTACATATAAACTTATCCACCTGCTCAAGATACACTGTACACAGATTTTATTTTCCAAGTATGGAGTTCTACATGTGTTGTTTACAATGTACATAAAGAGACACCACAGTCATACCTTGTCATACAGAGGGATCATGAAGTAGCCATTAATGGGAGCGCAGTCCGTCTGATATTTCAGGAAGCCTTGCTTAGTGTACAGCCTTATCTAAAGAATAAAATAAAGAATATCAGACTTTCATGTCTCTGAAATAAACACCTTTCAAGCTGCATGCGAGAGTCATTTGTTTTCATATTAAATGTCATATTAAGTGTCGTTGGTATTGTGGAATCAGTACTTTATTGCTGACTCCACTAAATTATACTATATTATTTGTTCTAGATAATTGTGTAAGCACTTGTGTCTGGAAATGAACTGAGCTGTAGCGCAGGCTAACAGACAGACTAATCTACAGGCTAACAGACAGGTTAACAGACAGACTAACTTACAGGCTAACAGACAGACTAACCTACAGGCTAACAGACAGGCTAACCTACAGGCTAACAGACAGGCTAACCTACAGGCTAACAGACAGGCTAACCTACAGGCTAACAGACAGACTAACTTACAGGCTAACAGACAGACTAACTTACAGGCTAACAGACAGACCAACTTACAGGCTAACAGACAGACTAATCTACAGGCTAACCTACAGGCTAACAGACAGACTAACTTACAGGCTAACAGACAGACTAACCTACAGGCTAACCTACAGGCTAACATACAGGCTAACCTACAGGCTAACCTACAGGCTAACAGACAGACTAACCTACAGGCTAACAGACAGACTAACCTACAGGCTAACAGACAGGCTAACCTACAGGCTAACAGACAGGCTAACCTACAGGCTAACCTACAGGCTAACAGACAGGCTAACAGACAGGCTAACAGACAGGCTAACCTACAGGCTAACCTACAGGCTAACCTACAGGCTAACAGACAGGCTAACCTACAGGCTAACAGACAGGCTAACCTACAGGCTAACAGACAGGCTAACAGACAGGCTAACCTACAGGCTAACCTACAGGCTAACAGACAGACTAACCTACAGGCTAACAGACAGACTAACCTACAGGCTAACAGACAGACTAACCTACAGGCTAACAGACAGACTAACCTACAGGCTAACAGACAGACTAACCTATAGGCTAACAGACAGGCTAACAGACAGGCTAACAGACAGGCTAACAGACAGGCTAACCTACAGGCTAACAGACAGGCTAACAGACAGGCTAACAGACAGGCTAACCTACAGGCTAACAGACAGGCTAACCTACAGGCTAAACGACTCTCCTTATATCTCTATATAAAACAAAACCTCTCACCTCGACGAGGGAATAATCGATTTCCACATCTGACTTGACAAACCCACCGCAGCCGACTAAAATATCATCGGTGCAACTCACAGACGCTGCATACAGAGAAAACACAATAAATATTAAGACCCTCGGCAGCTTAAACACCGCCATCATTCCGTCCCTGTGTAGCGTAGACAGGCAGCGCACGTGGTTCTTGAAGGTCGAACCAATCATAACACAGAGTCCTGAGTTTTAGACCAATAAAATTCGCCACATTTACAGCTGGTCTACTCTCGTTTGTTGCATTGGCTCATACAGAACAGGAACCGGAAACCGATCACGGAGAAGAAGCGGATACACCGGTCCTAGGATGGATTAAAACAGTGTATGTGTTATGTATTATGTTGTATAGGTTAGGGGTATAATGGCCCTTTAGGCTTTTCTGTCAGCTTGAGCTTTTCTCTCTTGATCTGTCAACAACAAGGCATCTGCAGTTATATATTATAATATAAATCAATACAATAATTATATATATATATATATATATATATATATATATATATATATATATATATATGTATAACTCTTTATTATATATTATTGTAAAAAATTATATGTATGCGTCTTTATTATTGTTGTTGTTGTTTTTGTATACTTAGCTAACATAATTCTTAGCTAACACAACAAGTCAGTCATGATGTATTGAAAGTCACTATTTACTGTCAAAAAAAGGATTCACTAAATTGCACAAAAATAGTACAACTAGTGCAAACTGTGGATATTGGATATTTAATAAACTGCTGCTTGTACTGTTTACTGTAGATGGCGCTGTTACTATTTTTGCACACTTACATTTTCCAAGTCCATTATAAAATACTTAGATTATTTAGCAGACACCCTTATCCAGAGTGACTAATATTTTATCTCATTTTATACAACTGAGCTTTTGAGGGTTAAGGGCCTTGCTCAAGGACCCAGCAGTAGCAGTGGGAATCAAACCTTTGTATTGTTAGTCCAGCATCTTAACCACTAGGCTACCACATCCCTTATACTCACATACTTCATAAATAAATTGACTAATTTTTCAGTTGCACTTAGTAAGGCCAAAAAAAAAAATCATATTCAAAAGCATTCATATGTTTTTTGCAATATTTTCCAGCCATAAAAAGGCATCAAAAGCTGCACTTAGATTCAGCAATAACATCACCTTTAACTCTTTATCATCTGAATCAGAATCAGAGTCAGAAAGAGCTTTATAACTTGCACATACAAGGAATTTGTTTTAAAAGTGTCATACACTTCCAGAACACAGAGACAACAAGATGAGATTACCAAGAAAATACAATGATGATTTAGATTTAGATTTAAATGACAATCTAATGTAATTTACTGGTTCAGTTAATAACAATTAATCTTTCACCTTAACAGTAAGGACTGTGAGAATTCTTAATCTGTCATAAGCTTTTTATTAAAATTATTCTCCAAAAAAAATACATAAGGAGGCATTGGCAAAGAACACTGCAGAAATGAGATTTACTGTATACAGGTCATTTAAATGTACTGGTTATATGTCATAAGAGCATCAGCTGTGACATGCGCACACACACACACACACACACACACACACACACACACACACACACACACACACACACAAACACAAAATGAATATTATTAAGGCTTTCATTTTATTTTGGAAGAAGATGAAGCACTTTAAAGAACTTAATTACCTTCACTGGAAAGCCTCTTTAACATTTAATTTATTATTTATTATATTATATATATTTCTATTTATGATAAATATGATTTGCATGTCACCATATTCTATTTTTTTTTTTTTTTTTAAATAGTGAATTGGTGGGGTTTTTGTTAAATGTGAGCCAAAATCATCACAATTAAAAGTACCAGTACCAAATACTTAAACTACTTCAGTCTGTGTGTACTGAATTTATACACAAGTTTCACTATTTGAGTTGAATTACTGAAATAAATTAACTTTTCCATGACACTCTAACTTATTGAGATACACCTGTGTATGTATAAATACATGAAGGAGCGATACAGAAGGTATTGTTTGCTTCTTTTATTTTGTATCAGTACACTGTACTGTATATATCTGTATATAAAGGTATATATATCTATATATATCTATATATATATATATATATATATATATATATATATATATATATATAAAGGTGTACTATACAGTATATATATATATATATATATATATATATATATATATATATATATATATATATATATATATATATATAAATATATATCCTAACTGTATATATTTGAACTGTGTCATATATATATATATATATATATATATATATATATATATATATATATATATATATATATAAATAGACACAGTACAAATATATACAGTAAGCAAACAATACCTTCTGTATCACTCCTTCAGACACTTAGGATGTAACAGTCTGTCACAGAAGGAGCTGCTCCGAGAAGAAACTGTTTGGTACAGGGGTGAGAGTCATTCTCCATCAATGATGACAGCTTAGCTATCATCCTCCTTTCTACCACCTCCTGTAGCGTTTCCAGTCTTGTCTTGTCTGCAGTAGAGATGCTGCTGCATGCCATAAGAGATGACTGAGGCCATCACAGAGTCAAAAAAGGTCTTCAGTAGTGCTCCCTGCACCCCAAAAAACCTTAGTCTCATCAGCAGAACGAGTCTGCTCTGCCCTTTCTTAAAAGTTGCATCTGTGTTGTCTGTCTAGCCTAGTTTGCTGTTCAGATGAACACCCAAGAATTTATGAGTCCTTCTCTCTCTCTATCTCTCTATTTCCAGAGTAAATGAGTGTAAAAAAAAGTCTGTTACATGTTGTGAAAACCATATACCATGTTCATTCATATTTATACTATTCAATGTGGAATACCACTGTGGATACTAAAGAAATTGAGGTGACTTATAGTAAGAATGATTTTGTTTGTAGTTTATTTACAACATAATGTAAAATATAACCAAAAAAAAGCTGAATTCAGTCTGGTAATATCTGGGAAATATCCAAGATAATAAAATATGTACATGCTTATCAAAAATTACATTAAATAGTGTATTAAAGAATAAAATGTAAAATGCAACTGTTTATAATCTTCTGAGGAACAGATGAACTCTTCCTCACTGAAGTGTCTATCATCCAAAAGCAATGGAAAGTCCTGAATCTGATGAAGCTGAATGCCATTTTTATCACATTGTTAGTGATGTTAATGTTACATCAACGCCAATGAGTGAAGTCAAAAAAAGAAATTTTAAGAATTGGTTCATTTAAAAGTGTACAGCAGGTGTCAGTGTTTGACATTTTTAAATAAACCAATTCTTTTAACAATAGATCCATCTCTGTACGTCCTAACACTGAAACACTTTTAAATTAAAATGTTCTATGGATTTGACACAGTAAACCTGATGTACTTTAGATGTGCTGAGGAAAAAGGAAATGTATAAATATACCACCTGGAGACCATGATGGTGGCTTTGAACTGCTGTTGCTGTTTGATGGGAAATAATTTACATTATATTTATAATGAATTCAGAAATCATGCTGATGCTCATACTTATATATTGCTCAGAACCTCATGGTTACACATTTCCACTTGACTACATACAGCTGAATTAAGGTGCCTTTGCTTGTATATTGCAGGAGGTCTTCATGCTGAGCCTGAATCCCCAATGATCACAGACAACTTGAGTTTAAGTCAAGTCAAGAAGCTTTTATTGTCATTTCAACCATATATAGCAACATCCCTCCAGGACAATGGTGCTACATAGAATAGGGACAGACCTAAATAGAACAACACAGAGTTACGGACTTAAAGTAAGACAGTCCTAGTCACATAAAGAGCAAGACAAGATACAAAACACAACAGACAAGAAAATACATGCTGTATATTCTACAGTACATTTATACAGTTTTTAGGTTGTTTATCCGGTTCCCAGTCTTGTGTTGAACTTTTGCCTAATTAGTCTCTCATTATG
Source organism: Tachysurus vachellii (assembly GCF_030014155.1). Classification (NCBI taxonomy): domain Eukaryota; kingdom Metazoa; phylum Chordata; class Actinopteri; order Siluriformes; family Bagridae; genus Tachysurus; species Tachysurus vachellii. The sequence continues at coordinate 25,561,032 of NC_083463.1, read as the reverse complement.
CACACGTCCTGTGTGTGTGTGTGTGTGTGTGTGTGTGTGTGAGAGTGAGTGAGTGAGAGTGAGTGAGTGAGAGAGAGAGAGAGAGAGAGAGAGAGGTCACAACAGCACTGACATTATAGAGGCTGTAAGCACACATTAATAATCAATGCAATTAGACAGCGACGATAAATGTAAAAAATAATAATAATAATAACAAAGGTCGCAAACACATTTATACAGGCGACTTCCAGCAATAATCCGCGTGTTATAAGCGTTTTAATTTGAAGTTAAAAAGGTGTTTTCTTGCCTTATAAATGGCTGGGTTATAAATCTTTACGTCGTCTCGACGTATCATATCATTCGGCCATTGAGTTTAACAGGATGTGTCACGTGTGTAAGTCACGTGTGTAGGTCACGTGAGTACACATTAATCGTCGGTTCTCTTCTGGATATGGACACACGTGGGGATTGTCAGACAAGTCGGAATATTGATTAAAATAGAGAGGGGTTTGTTTCACTGTCTTTAGGAAAACACAAGACATTGTCACAAGTAAGTTTTATCTGTGTTAGCTCTTTAAGTCTGGACCTGTTGTTCTGCTCAACAAACTAGCCTGATGTGGTAAGATATACAAACACTTCTATAGTCTGTGTCTTTTATACCATTGGTGTGGACATTTTGTTTGTTTGTTTGATAGTCGTGCATGGCAAGTAGGATCAAGTCATAAACAGTTAAATGAATGAATTTTAATCAACCTTTGGATAAGACCTACTTAATACTAATCTGTATCATAATAGTTAATGTGTATATCCTAAGGTCCAGTTCACTCAGTACACCATTTGGGTTGTATTTAGAGTTTATTAATAGGAAAATTTCATTTACACTTTGGAGAATGTTCTTCTTGTGTTTTTATGTTTTGCAGAAACATTTCTCAATCCTTGTAAGACTTGGAGGCTGAACAAAGGTTAACCTCTCACTTAACTTACTTGTTCAAAGTGTCACTTATTTGCAAATGGAAAGTGTGCTTCATAACACCTGTGAATTTATGAAAAGACTCTAAAGTAGGACGACCCTGCTTCTGAGCCGTGTCTATGCTGTGGAAATAGGTTACAAAGATCAAATCAAATTGCTTTTTTTTTTTAATCATTTGTTAGGATTTTAGTCTATGAAATAGTTGAGATCAATGCAGAGTGAAATCGCTGCTTTGTGATTAGATTACTTTAGAATATGGCATATTCTGCTGTAAATGGAACAGGGGAAATGAAGGATAAAATGATGACAAACTGTAATAAAAGTGAAGGAGAAATCAAGGAACCACCTGAGCATGAGCTCAACTCTACAAAGGTCGAGCTGAAGACTGAGCAGCAAACACCTCTGGCCTGGAAATGGTCAGTCACCTTCCTCTGTTTTTACGGCTTCATGGTTCAACTGAAGCCAGGCGAGTCTTTCATCACTCCTTACCTCCTTAGCATGGAGAAGAACTTCACCAGAGAGCAGGTGGGTGTTAAACGTGACTAAGGTTTAAGTTTAATAAATGCTTAGTCATTTTATATCTGTATCAGATTTTGTGAATATTAAACAGCATGTTGTATTTATTTGGTTGTACCTTGTATTCTCTTTATTATACGGTTTCCAACCATGCGAGCTTTAGCATTTACATTTACAGTGTTTAGCAGGTGCCCTTATTCAGAGCGACTCAGAGCGACAGAGCGATAGTTATCTCATTTTATACAACTGAGCAATTGGGGGTTAATGGCCTTGCTCAAGAGTCCAGCAGTGGCAGCCTGGTGGACCTGGGATTCTCAAACATTCAATTGTTTAACGGCTTAACCAAAGGGCTACCACTTGCCCCTTAGCCATGGCAGTACTTCCACCATGCTCAATCCATCAGCTTCTATATTTTGGTCATGGGCAGATTTATTTGCCACACTTTGGTTTTCCCATCACTTTTAGTTTTATAGGTTATTTTGGTTACAGAGCTTTTGAGGCTCATCTTCAATTCTTTGTGAATCTGCCTTCTGATTCTTACTTCTGATGAGTGATTTGAATCCTGTGATTATGGCCTCTGTATGTCTGTATGTCAAATGGTGGTTCAAATAATGGCTTCTCATACAGTACTTTCACTGCTGCCCTGTGGAGGTTGTTGATATCACTGACTGTTGTTTCGAGTTTTTCTTAATGTTTCTTTAATGTTATGTTTAATGTATGTTTCTCATAATGTTTCTGTTTAAAGCTGATGCTGTTTTTCTTGTCTGGTCTGTTGTATGTCAGGCTGTTTGTGCTCTAGTGGTTTCTTATTTTTATTTTTCAGGACAAATTGTTGTATTGGCTATGCCCAAAGCTTGTGCAATTTCTTCAGTCTTCCCTCTTTTTTAAAATGTCTTGCTTTTCATATTTGACAGATCTCTGATATTTATGTCAGTTTATACCTTTAATACATTATTTAACACTTGATGTTCAAAGGCAAAACCCATGGCTCCGACCAGGTGTAGACATTCAGAGCTGTTGTTTACATATGTAGATCTAAATATCAGGAAATTAAATCTGAAATTCTAAATCTATTGTCTCATTCAGCAATTAATGAATCTGATCTGAATTTGTTCACAAAGTACATTGTTTTCAGTGCATTGAAAAAGCAAAAGAATTGTCCTGGCTGTTCTAATAACTGTCAGAGGAGACTGTAAATTGTAGACCTTTTTATACCCTTCTTTTCTGGATGTGGAACGTTCTCTAGTCATGAAACTACGGTGGCCGAGAAGTGCAAAACACATTAACAAATCCGAAAACACATTAATATTATTTAATATTATATGTTAATGTATTTAATGTTAAATTTGTTAAATGTTATTTTAATGTATTTAATGTTAAATTTGTTTTTCGGATTTGTTAATTTGTTTTCGGATTTGTTCATTTGTTTTGCACTTCTCGGCCACCGTATGAAACAGCCTGGTGACAAATGAAAAGAAAACAAAGCATCTTGGTAAGGTGTAAGGTCTCCAAAACAGCTTTAGTGTGCCATCACAGATCAATATAATCGGTCAGAACAAGTTTGAAACTTTGTGTTTTGCAGTGACTCCTCATTCTAAGGGGTAAAGTAGACCAAGCAAATCATGCTGACAAAAAAGAGCAGATGCAGCCCAAGAGCAGATGCAGCCCAAACCGTTTTTTTTTTTTAAATTTTATTTTATTTTTTTTTGTCTGTAGATATGGATTAAAGGGTGGAATGAAACTGTCACAATGTTTATGCATGTATTTTCATGCATTTCTAATATATACATTACTTCTCTCTTTCATGACTGTCACATTTTCTATCTCGAATTTTTTTTAAACTTTAGTCTTTGTTTTTGGTTTCTGTGTTTGTTTTTTTGTGCTCTGTGGTCATTTATTTTGGATTAGTTGTCCTAGTCATCTGCATTGCCCCTTGCAGCTGAAACACTACAAACCCATGTACTTGTGCACAGACTCGGTCAAAGTTTACATTCCTGCTGAATGGGTCACACATGCTGTCAACCGGCAAATCCCATAGGCCTCAAAATCCTTCTCCGTGCTCAGCCTTTTTGTGTGTCCCTATTAACTGTTGTGTGTGTGTTTGAGGCTTCTGTCTATAATAACTTTATATTTATAATAATTCTTGCTCAGTGCTTCAGTTTGAGATATTGCATTGGCATTGTATTTCAGTTTAGAAATTAATGGGTAATTATGGTAATTTTTTAAGTTGTGTTATTCAGGAACCATCAGTCAGGTCAGTAACCTTGATTTCATTCATCCGTTTATCCCTCTTTTATAATTGCTTTATCCTGGTCAGGATCACAGTGGATCTGAAGCCTATGCATGGAACAACTATTGGTAAGTGTTTGATAGGTTTGGGGAAACCCTCACGAACACAGGGAGAGAACATGGTATCCATAGTATTCAGAGTATTCTGATCTTATAAACGAACTTGGGACCATGGATCTCTTGAGGCAGTTTGAAGTAACTGTATCTACAATTTGTTGGCTGCTTTATGTTCATTGTAATGGGTTAGCTCATTCTAAATTCTTATTGCTTTCTGTTTTTCTGGTCCCTACAGGTCACAAATGAGATTAACCCAGTGCTGTCATATTCATACATGGCTGTACTGGTGCCTGTGTTTCTGCTGACAGATTACTTGCGCTATAAGCCTGTCTTGGTCCTGCAAAGCATGAGCCATGTCTCCATTTGGCTCCTACTGCTGCTGGGCACCACCTTGTTGCAGATGCAGTTCATGGAGTTCTTTTATGGCATAACGATGGCGGCACGTGTGGCCTACTCCTCTTACATTTTTTCACTTGTGCCAGCAAATCTGTATCAGCGTGTAGCAAGTTACTCACGCTCCTCTGTGCTGCTAGGTGTGTTTATTAGTTCAGTGACAGGCCAGCTGTGTATGTCACTAACTGGCATCTCATACAATACGCTAAGTGCCATCTCATTGGGCTTTGTCTCTTTTGGTCTGTTGCTTTCCACGTGCTTGCCTTGGCCAAAACGAAGTCTGTTTTTCAACCAAAACAACAGAGATGAAGAGAAAACTGCGACTCAGTCAGAACTTGCCAAAATTAAACCTGATGAAATGATTACAGAAGGTGAAAAAGCTTTAGCAAGTGGCTCTTGCAGTCAGAAAACCTCCTCCAGGATGAATTTCATGTTAATCGGAATGTTTAAGGAGATGCGCAATGTTGTGAAAGTCCCCAGCCTGAGACTCTGGAGCCTGTGGTGGGTGTTCAACTCCACTGGCTATTATCTGGTGGTGTTCTATGTGCATATCCTGTGGAACACGTTGAATCAAGCCACGGAGCAGAAGCATGTCTATAATGGAGGAGTTGAAGCGGCCTCGACTCTGCTTGGTGAGTTACACAGGATCTGTGATGTATAAGAAACTACAGCCATCAAGGGGAATAACCCACAGCACAAGGCTTGGGTTAATAAATGATTTCATATTACCATCTTCAGTCCTGAATCTTTAATCCTGAATTTTTATAAATTACTGGGTCCTTTTTTCAATTGCAGTCAGAAACACAATGCCTAAACTTGTTTATTTGATCAGATTTCTGTATGTTTATTGTATAATTTGTGCAGTGTTAAATAACAAGCTAATTAATTAGATGCACATAAATGTCAATGCCTAGATTTTAGGACATTGCATAATGTTTGCCTTCTAGAACTGGTCGTTTTCCCCCTTAAAGCTACCTTATGTTAAAATCTTATCAGATTTTATGATGTTTAATGAGTACACAATGTTTTAATGATTGACCTTTTATGATAGTCATATTGAGACAGGCTTGTAATGTGCAATTAGGCACTTTTATTGTGTCTTGTTTGTATTCAGGCTGGTCCTTTTATTTATTTATTTTTTGTTATAGAGATGTTTTTGTGGATGTTTTAATTACGGTGCAAATAAAAAACAAAGAGTTCATGTTAAAATGAACGAAGGGCACATCGCTTGTTATATATTGCAAGGCACACTACTATTGTAACATGGCTCCCTCATAAGCACCGTGTGGAAACTTCACTTAAAAATGTATCAGTGGTTTATTCATATAGGGCTTTGTTTTTGTTCATGTGAAGTTTAACTCTGACATTCCGCCTACATTTGACTGATCAAATTGATTCTGCAGACGGACAGATTATACAGCTCTTTTTTAATATTACGGACCAGCCAAAGTTCAGAATTTATCAGCAGCCGTACTGTGCAATGTGAAGTTCTCATTATAGATACAATAGGCAAGTAGTATGTTAAGTTTTTTTTAAATTGATAATTTTCCTTGAATGGTGTGATGATGGTTAGAATTTGATTAGTGCTTTAATAACTAACGCTTAGTTTGATTTGTCCCAGGAGCGATCACGTCATTTACGGCAGGATTTGTGAAGATCAGATGGACAGTCTGGTCCGAGCTGGTAATTGGGGTGATCACTGCAACCCAGGCTGGTTTGCTGCTTCTCATGGGCACCACCACCAACATATGGGTGTGTTATGTAACCTATATCCTCTTCAGAGGCGTCTACCAATTCCTGGTTCCTATTGCTACGTGAGTATTGAAATTTACCATCTTCATAATTAAAGAGCCTTCAGTGGGAATGTTATGCACTATCATTGAGTTGATCTTTTGCATATTGATTCAAGGTAGCATCTTTGTTTTTCTCAACATGCTTAACTGTGAGGTGCAAGCAGGTTGTGTCATGAGTTATGTGACCACTTTATTGCAATTTATCTTGATCACATAACATCATGTTCATGTAAATGTGCTTGCTGCTGTGACATCTGTCTCATCGCTGTGAAACCCTTCTGATCATCAGAGAAAAATCCTGGTGAGGAATCTGATGGGTTATAAGAGAAACATTTGTATACAGAAAAATATAAAAATTGTCCTTTTTTTTTCCTCTTTTGTGTTTTAAATTAGTTTTCAGATTGCCTCTTCTCTCACTAAGGAGCTGTGCGCTCTAGTCTTTGGAATAAACACTTTCCTGGGAACAATCTTGAAGACTATTATTATTCTCATTGTGGTAGAAAAAAGAGGCCTGGCTCTGCCAGTACACTCCCAGGTAAGTAACAATGTATTATTTGCACGAGCAATATTCATTCATTCATTCATCTTCTACCGCTTATCCGAACTACCTCGGGTCACAGGTAGCCTGTGCCTATCTCAGGCGTCATTGGGCATCAAGGCAGGATACACCCTGGACGGAGTGCCAACCCATCGCAGGGCACACACACACTCATTCACTCACGCAGTCACACACTAGGGACAATTTTCCAGAGATGCCAATCAACCTACTAAGCATGTCTTTTGACCGGGGGAGGAAACCGGAGTACCTGGAGGAAACCCCCGAGGCACGGGGAGAACATGCAAACTCCACACACACAAGGTGGAGGCGGGAATCGAACCCCGACCCTGGAGGTGTGAGGCGAACGTGCTAACCACTAAGCCACCATGCCCCCTTGCACGAGCAATATAACATTTGTTTTGTTGCTTATGTGTAACATAAATGATCATTTGATGTCACATAGCCAGATGCCTGCTGCTTGCTTTTACCCATCCAAAGTAATTCAGTGAGACAGTTTATAATGTAAAGCTGATGCTCAGTGTACTGTAGGTTGCAGTGCCCCAGATGGTTATCACTCAAAATATCCCCAAAGGTCATCCTTTGTAAATAGGGAAGGAAACCACTAAGAAGACTACAGGTTGATAAGTGGGCATGTCAAGTTGAGGGGCTTTTCTTTGCCATCCTTGTTTGGAGGTTGGGAAATACAGTACAAGTTTCCACAAGTTTGAGTCAAACTGTTAGATTTTCCTTGAATTTGGCTGCTTGGTGGCTCGCCAACGTACTAGAATGCTTCTAATACGTAAAAGACAAGTAAGTTGGACAAAGTTCAGGGGAAAAGTGTTTATTGAAGATGTTTGTGTAGCATAGCAATTTTCTGGAACATAACCCAAACTGGGTGACCAAACTTTATACCTGGTAACAAATGGCCTTCAAACAATAGACAGATACAGTTAGGACCTCCTACTGGATAACTTACAATTGACTGGATAACACAGGGTCATAACGTGTATTGATCAGTTGATTGCTTTACGGGTCGGGGAACAGGCACAAGGTAATCAGCCACTTGGTTCCCCCTTTACATTTAGATGTCAATTACAGGTGGGTCACAGGAACATCAGATGTTGATTACATATGAATGTCAGGCGTTAATTATGCATGAAAGAACTAGACACAAAATCCTAAACAATACATTACTAAAGCAGACACCAGTCTCCAAACGCTTGATGGTTACCATAAATAACCATCCAGTCTTTACCTTGTGAATGTACTACTGTATATTGAAAAAGTGTGTAAATGTACTGTGATTGCCCCCTTTATGTGATTCATCTGTGAATTAGAACATTAACTGACTTCCTAAAGAAAGAAAAAGAAACAGAGTAACATTGCTTTTTTCTGCTATTTCAAAACTAAAAGAGCACTTTGTTTTCTTTTTAAGGCCTTTGATTGGGGGAAAACGTAGCACCAGAATACACAATGTTGAAATTTAATGAAGGAATTTGGTGAAGACTGGTTTGGAGTTCATTTTAGCTACATTTTGTCAAATGATGTTTTTTTTATCATTCCAGTTTTTTGTGTACTTCTTTTACTTTGCCGTGCTGACGTTGGTGTATTTGGGCTGTGCTGCATGGGTTATCGCACGTCATTGCCGCACTCAGGAGCAAGAGCAGGTTCCCACTGAGGTGACTACACCAATTGAGCTCAGCCCTGTGAAAAAAGATCCCTCTCTCCAATGGACCTGTCAGGACCTGAAAATGAAGTGACCTCTACAGTCTTTATAGTGAGGTTCTCTCACGTGGGATTGCTTGGTTTCCTTCTTTTATGAGGTTCTTTGAATAACTGTGCATTATTCAGACACATAATATAGAGATGCACTTTTATTTAAACTCTGATTATTTGGGTTTAGTACAAGAAGAATGACCTTTTTATCTGTGCATTTTATATTATGCATTGCAAAAAAATGGATAAGGCATAGAGTTAAGAAATAAGTAAGAAGTCGTATCAATTTTTTTTAATATATTAAGCCACTAAAAAAAATAGGAAATGATTGCAGATGACATCACTTACCTGACTAGCCTTGCTTAGTCACGTGAAATCGTAATGGATGGAAATCATTCATACCAAAATACTGAGATACCTGAGGTACCTAGTTATGAAATTAATGCTGCATTGTTTAAATATACTGCTGTGAGTAGGAAACTTGGCTGTCACAAGCAAAAAAGCAATTAAAGAATGTCTGAATTTATAAATGAATCAAGCCGGTTTAGTTAATCTTAGCATCCATTTTTAATTTTGTATCTACACTTGTCATATTTTAGTTTGCTGGATAATAGTTTGCCTTGAGAACAGGGAACATCCATCAATGTGATGCAGAGGTCTATTGTAACTGTTGTTACATAATGAACCTGTGTGAACTTTAAAAATTGTGAAGTGCATAGACTTACTTATTATATGATCATTATTTCACAGACCTCAGTGTGTGTTTAGTTGGAGCTCATAAAATTTTCTAGCATAGAGTATACTACACTAATGATTTTCAGTGAATTCTTGATGGTTGGTCATGTTTCCTCCTCTCATGAAACTCCTATGTCTTCCATATGGAGGCCAATAATGCAGCAATGTTCTTTGTTTTAGTAACCAATGATTTGTGAGTTTAATCCAAGAAGGACCTTGCCAGTATGGGTCACCATACTTAGCTGTGTCACGTCATGTGTACGTTGAAGCTTCAGATTTTGAATTCTGCTGAGAAATACAAAGAAATATGTTCAAATTCACTTACGATGGGTTACCAAAAGAAGGCAGCTCAGACTGGCACTTCCTTTTTTAACCCAGGAAGTTACAGAAGTATTTTTTGTTGTTTTGTTTTCTTGAAGCCTATTTTAGGATTTTGAAAAGAGACATTTTTTTCTAAATTTCCACTGTTTGAGCTATTTTATTTCTGATCAGATATTGTAGTTTTATTGGATTTAATAAATGGATGGTTAAAAGACATAATCCTAATTATATAAGTATAATGGTTATAATTTTTTTTTTTTTTTTTTAATTAAAATCACAATATCTCAGAAAAAAATGTACAGTAAAAATTTAGGATCACATTATTTTGTCAGATCTTCTTTCAAGGTCCATCAACAAAACTCAGTAACTGTGCTTAAATAAGTACTCAGTGTGTTTCAAGAATTGTTGTGTGATACTGATTATAAGGAAAATTCATAGAATTATGCACTTCAAACTATTTTATTAGTTTATAATAAAAACATTAGTTTTACTTAAATGGTGCTTGATTTGTCAAAGGTTTAAAAAAAGTTATGTATAATAACATTTACTGAAAACACAGATGAGCAAAAATGAATAAAATAAAAAAGAAACTTTTTTTTTTTTCTTTTCTTATATTTTCCACTCACATTGGAGAAACTTTCTTCAAATAGGAAATCCTTATGTATAGAACTACTTTTTTGTAATATTTCAAATAAATGTTTGTTCTTAATAAAGTGAATTTTCGAAACTTGCCTCCTGAGTCAACAGAAAACAGGACTGGAACACTTTTTTTTAAAATTAATTAATTTATTTTTTAAATTCCTGTAAAGTTTAAATTTCTAGAAAGTAGAAGTTGACACCACGAGAAAATCCAAGCAACTCGACTGATACCACAGAAACTACATGGACCTCCATAAGACCAGTTTCCATACACCTGAAGAATTAACTAGAAGACTGAAGAAGTAACTACATAATATTTGGCCTTAATGAGCATCCCTATATATGGAGGGAAAATATGGTGGGTGATGGAAAAGGTGATGATTTTATTTGCCATCTAAGTTGTGAACTGTGACTGCATCTTGGTGTCCATTTTTGCTGGAGGGACTGGTCAGAAAATAGATGATGTGAGCTAGAAATTTAGAACTTAATTGCAACTGTGTCTTGTAGCAGGACAATAATACTAAGCATAACTCAATGTTATAACAAATAAGACAACAAAGTGTAAGTATTGTAATGGCCATCAAGTTTTGAACTGAATCCTGACGGAAATTTCTGGACTGAAGTGAAAAACGTGCAAGTGAAGTTACACCAGCTCTGTCAGGAAGAACAGGTAAAAATACTGGTAAAGTAGTATGAGAAGCTTGTGGAATGGCTTTTCCTGTGAGCTTGATTCTAGTTAAAGCAATAGAAAAGCTATAGCATCAACTGCTAAATTGTATGTAAACGTTTGACCCACTGATGTAGTAAATATCATCTGAAATAGATTTTCTACGCTGTTATATAGATATTCTTTGCATATTTGTATTATATTTAAGAGGTGATAATATTTTGGAAAGTATATTTAATGCTGTTAAGTGTTATGTCCACCTGGTATTAATGTTTCTTAAATTCTATTTAATGCTGTAAAATATCATATTTAACAGGTGTGTTGTCAAACTTTCTGGCTGATCAGAACACAGAAGTAAGATGAGTGAACTATCAGGTAACTAAGAGTCAGGGTGTAGTCAAAGATTTACACAAAGGTAATTTGGGCACACCATAGTCCAAACCCAAGTAAAAAAAACATTGACTTTTATTCTGAAATATACATGTAAAAACATCCTTAAGACCATTTAGATAATTAAACAAAATTTGAGAATCATTTAGATTTCACAAGTTTCTGTCCACTTCTGCTTCTGTCTCTCACACACTCACTTCAGTTAAACAGTCTTTACTGTCCTGACAACTGTTGTCCTGTCCTGGATACAATTAAACATGACTGATTTAAATGTTTCTTTTACTTTAGGGTAGGAAGGATCTGGAGGTGGGACCCTATAAGTGCTTATATGACACACATACATGCATGTATCTTAAATCCTGTTGATTGTCCTCAGGTATTAGATTTAACAGGTGGACTAATTAAACTTTCAGACCAAGAATCAGACACACAAACACACTGATCTTTCTCATGCAAGCATGTGCAAACATCAATGCTTACATAAGGTCAAAGATCATTGTGATGTTGGTCCTTGTTTTTCCTTTCCAGTTCAGTGAATAATGACAAATTAAAGCACCATCTGCAATTTCGTTGTTTGTGGGTTTGATTATTTTGAATGATATTGGTACATGATTGATAATTGTCATGGGGCATTCTTTATGATCTGAAATTTTGAGAAATATACATTTGTTTACAGAGAAATCATGTTTTTGAGACTGATGAAGGAATATTATGACTTCTCTTTAGTATCCCTGTCGTTTTGAGCCAATCTAAAGGATTTTCTGTGTGAATTATTTGTTGAGAATCGTTTTACATTATCACTACACTTGCATATAAAGAAACATATATGCATTAAACTGGACTGAAACGAGCCATTGGAAAGCTGCCAGCTTTCTGTTTCTTTTTGTCTTTGTTTCTTTTCCCTGTGCAGAGGCAAGGACAAAAAATATAAACACAAATTATTTTTTGTGTGTGTCTTTATAATTATATCTTTGGCAGGACACCACTTGAACAGGATACACTGAGTGGTCTCCCATTGCTCTCAAAACAGCCTCAATTTTTCATAACAAAGCTTCCACAAGATGTTGGAAACATTCTTTTAAAATTCTGGTCCATGTTAACTTGAATACATCATTAGATAAAATAAAATAAAATAAAATAAAATAAAATAAAATTGGGGGGTGGGGGGGCACGGTGGCTTAGTGGTTAGCATGTTCGCCTCACACCTCCAGGGTTGGGGGTTCGATTCCCGCCTCCGCCTTGTGTGTGTGGAGTTTGCATGTTCTCCCCATGCCTCGGGGGTTTCCTCCGGGTACTCCGGTTTCCTCCCCCGGTCATGAGAGTGTGTGTGCCCTGCGATGGGTTGGCACTCCGTCCAGGGTGTATCCTGCCTTGATGCCCGATGACGCCTGAGATAGGCACAGGCTCCCCGTGACCCAAGAATAGTTCGGATAAGCGGTAGAAGATGAATGAATTATTAGAAAAGATTAGATTAGATTCAACTTTATTGTCATTACACATTTACAAGTACAAGGCAAAGAAATGGAGTTTGGCGTCTAACCAGAAGTGCAATAAGCAGCAAGTGTATATTTCTTCAGTTAGGCTTTTAATACAATAATTCCAGAAATTCTCCACTCCAAACTCCTAAGGCTCACTATAACCCCTTCCATCTGTCAGTGGATCACTGACAGATGATAGTGGACTTTAGGAAAGACCCCTCAACACTACTCCCCCTCACAATATCCAACAGCACGGTGTCATCTGTGGAGGCCTTCAAGTTTCTGGGCACTACCATTTCCCAGAAACTTGAAGGTTCTACACCTGCAGTCTGGTTCTGCAGTCATTGAATCCGTCCTGTGCACATCCATCACCATCTGGTTTGGAGCAGCAACAAAACGGGAGAGAAACAGACTGCAACACCCCCCCCCCCCCCCCGCCCACTCCCCAGGACTTGTACAACACAAGATCAACAACTCACCATAATTATATTCCCTGCTTCATAGCATAAGTACTGCATTATCAGAACTGTCAGTCATCACATCATCCGTGTTTGTTACACACACTACTGCTGCCGCATATTGTACAAAAAGCCACCTCCACCAGGCAGATTGTGTCCATGGATTCAGGCAGTTCGTGCCAAATTCTGGTTCCTACTATCAAATGTGCCTCACTTGTGTCACAATTGTACAAAATGGTTATATAAGTTTTAGTTATAGGTGTAGTTATAGTTATAGGCCTGACTTTCTGACTTCTATTTACATACTGTTGTACATGAAAATCCCAGGAGATCAACAAGTATCACAAAATTTTTAGAGAGAGAGAAAGAAAGAGGTGTTGAGAATGTAATGCTCTCATTGCCATTTAAAGATAATCTTCCTTTTAAAGAAGATGTGCTTGGCCCATCTGAAACTTGCATGCCACTCCCAAGCTCCCATGTACTGAGTTCCCAGTGTGACCGTTTCTTCTTTCCGGATCTACCTGATCCATCCTGACACCATACCCCTGGTTGGAGTCTCTTAGCTTGGTGGTGCACTCTGCTGGGATAGATCTGTATAGACAGCTTGTGACCCAGTCAGCTTTGTACTCGGGTCTTTATCAGTGAACATTTGAGGATGGCAGAATTTCACAATTTGCACAATTTCACTCGACTATACTATTTTCAACTATTGTAGAAAGGACATTATTTACATTTACAATATTTACTGTAGAGTGTCACCTGAATGAGGATGAGGTTCTCTTCTGAGTCTGGTTCCTCTCAAGGTTTCTTCCTCATATCATCTCAGGGAGTTTTTCCCTGTCACCATCACCTCAGGCTTGCTCATTAGAGATAGATGTTAGAGATGAATAGTAACTTAATTTTAAACTTTACTTTTTTAACCCAAAATTTTAATTTACTAATTCAAATTTACCAATTCATCTAATTTGTCCATAATTACATGTACATTTCATGTAGCTTGCTGGTTTACTATATAAACATGCTGGTTGTCAGGAACAGGGGACTCACCAGGGAGACTATGCTGCAGACTTAACTGTTAAAGCAGGCTCAGCATCAGCAGGCCTACCACTCTCATCAGTAGAAGTAAAATGTTTCTGTGTGGTGGCAGCTGTCAAAGAGACCTGCCACTCGACCCGACACTGCTATATTATACCTCACACTCAACCTGTCAGCATTAACTGTACCTATTTGATACTTTAAATATGAAACTAAACATTCCAAGGTGGCGGCAAATCACTGTTAGCAAAAAAAAAAAACAGTCAATATTGGGTCAAAATGTAATTTTTAATATTAATTTTTTTTAAATTGAACTAATGTGAATCAACTGTTTTTTTTTTTGTTTTTTTTTACAAAGTAATAACAGAATTTGTCTTCTTTTTGTGAAATTTCTTAATTTATTAATTACCAGTGTGATGCTCCTTAACAGCACTGAGTCTAATGCTGTTTTTAAAAAGAAGGAAAAAACCACTGCAGCTTCAAAGATTTGTTCATCTCGAAACACCACTAACATGTAACAGTTTATGCAGCAGGTAAAAATCAATCCTCCTTTACCTCACATTATATTGTATCACATCAACCAGACCTGGACTATTTTTCTATATCAACATGTCTGTCATGTTTTATCTGTTCTGTTTTATTCCAAGCTGGATGTGACACACTTTTTTACACATTACAAACATGTAATGTGTTCAAACATTGGAGTTTACCCAAAACATTTGAGAACAGGGATGGATAAAGGGGTCCATTAACATTTTGACCATTTGTCTCCTGCAATAAATTTACAAAAATGAAGAAAAAAGAAAAAAAAACATTTATACTGTATTTTCTTGACAGGTTTTGGACTTCATAGATAGATGATAGAATTTAAGAGCTTTTGGAAAAAGAATTTGGGGATTCTGATTAAAATGTGTCTGATAAGTCAAGTGTTATGTTTGGCACAATCTGAATACAGCCTAACACCCAGATAACACCATTACTGTGATAAAGTGTGGTAGCAGTATCATGCTCTAGTTAACCTGAAATGGTTAAGCTTTGTACATTCACCATCCCCATTAAGGAATGGAAGAAAATGGTATAATAAAATGGGCAACGATTGTTTCATATTATGCATGTACATATAAATGTGAGAAATAAGTTACTCATGACAATTTTAGAACCTTATGAAAAAAATGTATCTACCTCAAACTATTGGGAGTCAACTCTATATTGATGCTTACCAAACCCACTTATGTCACATCAGTTAATTCATATTAATTAATTTTCACAGTAAGGCTACAATCTCTCAATATACCTGGATTCACATCTAAGAAATGTCTTTTTCTTTTTGTCCTGTATCTGCTTGTTACATGTAACCGTGACACAGTGATGCAAATTTGAAACACATTTTACATACAATACAGTGTCCATGTGGGTTTGCTCTGGGTTCACCAGTTTTCTCCCACCTCTCAAAAATGGAAGCTATTATAATGCACTCCATATCAGCTGTGACATAATATACTAAAAAACCTAGTTGAAGCAAAGCTTCAGAAGTAACATGTTATTCTGTAGACTACATTAGCTATCTTTTAAATGTCAGAGGAATTTCATACAGACCAACCAAAATACAAGAAATTGGAAATCAGCCTTATCAGTATAGCAGTATTTTTTTTATTAAGGTAGTAGGAAATATACAAATCAAGAATGACATGTTCCACAAACCTTCCAGTACAAGACAAGAAAATGGCACAGATTAAATTAAATAAACAATCAAAGTATAAAAATTAAAGGGTGTGGTGTGAAAATACATAATTTACAATAAAGTCCATTGTGACAATTCACATGGGAAAAGCAATCTCACTATATATCACAAAGGTAGGAGTGACTTCATTATTCATGTGCAGACATTATGCTGTACATTTCAATAATTTAGACACCTCTTTTTAATACTGATTGTTCTGAATTGAGGAAAAGCTAATTGTGCTTGATCTTAAGTAGGTCACAGTTCCACTTTTCCACTTTCAACCTACACCTTTATGAACAAATGTCAGCACTGACCATCACACCTATATATGATGACCACATGGCTGAGTGAACAAATCCCTACTGACGTTCTCCAAAATCTGTAAAGTCTTCCCAGATGAGTGGAGATCATTAACAGCACACGAGTTTGACTGGTCTGGTCAGGTGTTTGATTATATCTCTGGCAATAGTGTATATATAAAAACACAAGGAAATTGAAAGTGTGATTTTAATAAAAATGCTATTAAAACCTGCATAGTTCACATTGTGGCAAAAAATATCAAAATTTGTTTCTAATTAAGTCATCGTTTGAAGTAAATATACAAATATACATTTGTGACGATGGGTCTTTGCATTTTGAAATAAAAGGTTCCATCATTAACACCCTTGAAGGTCTTTTTCAGTGACCATTTGCCAGTAGCTTTTGTTCTCGTCATACCATTTAACTGAAAGGAAAGCAAACATTAAAATGTATGTATATAATCCAAATGTATGTATACAATTATGCCCATAATATGATAACGCTAAACAATGATCAATCAAGAATATTGAAAGAAGAACATCCAAGACTTCTTGAGTATGTATACATATGTATGCATGTGGCCATGTAACCACATGACCCTAGACATTAAAACATCAGCACAAGCATCTGTATAGCTGTTATTTCCTCTTGTTGAAGTCAGCCAAATATGGCCATGGTAGTGTAGTTAAAAGTCAAGAAAGTATCAAACTTTACTAGCATTAGTAACTAGAATTAGTAAAGTTTTAAAGTGTCTAATGCAAATTTATATATGATGACAAATCTTCATGAAAATTAACAAATTAATGAAATCAAATCTTATGAAAAAACAGATCCATGTTTGAGTAATAATATGATAAACGCAAAAGATGCCCTTACTTGTTCTTCTGATGCCTTCTTCCCATGGTACCTTTGGCTTCCATCCAAGTTTGTGCATCTTTTCTGAGATCATGGGGTACCTAAGGTCACTGACAGGTCTAAAATGCAAAAATAAATCTCAATGTTTTATCCAAATCAATATGCATTTATTGATATTAAAATTCTAATTGTGAAGAGCCTTCAAAAATCCGTATCAGTATGGCTGAACGGATATAGATTTAGTGCCCTACTGAGCAAGCAAGGGTGACAAAAAGAAATATGAAAATATGAAAGAAAATCTTTAAGGAACCAGACTTCACTTTTAGGTGACACTTGATACTGGGATAATGACTTGTACAATTGTATAATATAACTATAATATAAAGTCAGATTAATTGTCTTGATGGGATGTTCAGCATGGGCATCATGGTTATTTAGTTACTTCTGCAATTCTTTTAGATGTCTTTTAGATGTTCTTTTACAGTATCCATGTGATATGCACTGAAAATAGCGTAACCTTTGTACCTATTCACTATATGGTCACTTATTTTTTGTGGCAACAGTTGTTCAGCTCAAGGTTCACAGAAGTCTTCTTAAATGTGTAAATTTACACACACTGCTAGGATACGAATGTTTCTGATTTTACAGGATTGTCAAGAATACCGAATTTCCTAAACAGTCATAACCCACTAGGCCCACTGAGGCTCATGGCTAATTTAGCATTAGCTATATAATTACCATTTCACTGCTGTGAAAAAAAATGTCTTTTGTATGTGACTGAGAAATAAGAAGAGTTATTTTGGGGTCCATTATTAGTATTTTATTTATTTATTTATTTTTTTACAAATACAAATCTCTGGCTGAAAAGATTTGAAAACCCTTGGTGTATACCATCAAGTATGCCTAACAAATTGGCCAGTCAATGTATTATCAGCCTTATACACACACACACACACACACAAATCAGTCTCTAGACATATGTCCTGAATATATATTATATATAAAAGCATGTACAAATAATTATTTCATACACACCTGTCATCAACAAACAGTAGCCAATCATCCAACTTGTCGTTAGAAGCATTTTTCACCTAGGAAATAATTTCCAAATAATTATAATAATGATCAGAAAATACAGATTAAATGTTACATTATATGTAAAAAAAGAAAAAAAAAGAAAGCTTCAGTTTATTTTATATGCATATACATTTTTTGGTAAAAATCTAATTATGTTCAGATATAAAAATCCATTATCTGTTGATATATGTCTCTACTCATTATAGAGCTTATAGCTCAGATGGTGGATAAAGAATAAACAGACAAATATTATGATGAATAAACTGATACCCAAAACGGCCTGTACCATAAAAACAAAAATGTCTTGTATAGATTTGCCAATTTTTCTTGCCAAGGACAGCTCTGCCAGCAATAATGTGCATTTACAATAAGAAATATCTGCATCACCAGGCACCCCAACCACCTGCCACCTACCAGGTTAGTGGTACCAAACTATTCAGAGCTCTTCTTCACTTCTCACAATCAGTGTGAGGAAGAGCTTCTACCTGAATATTATGCTCTACCAGAATGTTATCAAATTTCTTCAGTGCATAAACTATGCGAGTGATATTTAAACAGAAAAGAAATAATGCTGAGAAAAGCAGTCATTTAAAATCTGGTAAAAGATCTTACCATCTTTACCAGTTCTCTGGCTAGCTGTATGATAGCTATTTCAAAGTTGGCTGCAACGTTGTAAATGTCTCCCATGATGCCCCTTTTCATGAGTATCAAGAGTGCCTCGGTCACATCATCTACATAAAGAAAGTGACGGGACTGAAGGCCTGTCCCCTGAATAGTGCTATATGGAAGAAAGCAGAACTCTGGATGCTTAGGTAATAATTCTTCTAATTTTAATGTAAGAAAATAAGGAAAAATAAGGCTTACCATTTTTGGTCTTCTTGTAAGAGACATAGAAACCGTGGAATGACCTGAGAGAAAAAATTAATCAAGACAACAATAGCTTCACATGTCTAATAAATACTCATAAATTAATTGGATAATACTTAATAATAAAATGCAACATTCTGCATACCTTTTCATAATACTGCCGTGGCCCGTATACATTACTGCTCCGTGCAATTACTACAGGAAGCTAAAATAAGGTAATAGAACAACACTAAAACCTCAGTAAAGTAAATGCAATATGATTAAATCACAGAGACGACACTTATTTTCACCAATGCTACTGTAATACCTTGTGATTTCTCCAGTACGACATCACAATGTTTTCAGCGGCAGCTTTGGATGTTGAATATGGATTGGTTGGCTGTTTTGGGCTCGACTCATCGAAATACTGCCAAAAGACGATATCAACAGGATTAAACAGGTTACATTCCAACCCAACAAAAAGACTTTCCCAAGGCATGATTAATGTTTTCATCCGATCAAAATGACCTTTGTAGGAATAATTGGGTTACACTTGATTTAAAGCAGTGGTGAGTCTACAGATGCTTGAGACAATTTTTATGTTCATCTTCACTTAAATATCAACAAGGAAGTGATTGTTTACTTCAGGAAGTGTAAATCAGAGACAGATGCCAATAGAAGTGGCACAGAGAGAACAGACAGCTTCATGTTCTGTTTGCAGAACTCAAGGCCTCGTATGGAGCCTTCATGCCCTCAGGTGACTGAGGAAGCCAAGTGTGACAAAATGAAGCTTTCTGAAGCAAATTATGGAATACTGGTTGATTAAGTGAAGTGTTTTATTTTAGATACTTTCTGATGCCATCTGGTAGGCAAAACAATTGCCTAATGGAAGCGCCAATGTTTTGAAGCATATTGCTGAATATTACTTAAATCAAAGGCAACCTTTTTTTTTTGGTTTGCACAATATAAATGTAAAGTATAAATATCATGTAAGAGTAATTTCTTATGTTAATTTATAAAATCTCTGTATTGTCGATCACTCTAATTAATACCACTATTTCTATGAATGACATCTGAAATGTGTGCCTGAGATTGAGCTTCTTTTGATTCAATTTCCATAGCAATTATATGTTTGGGCCTGAACAAAGCTTCAGAAATCATTGAACATTGTCACAGTCATTGTGTGTAGAGAATGACTCAAGCACCGATATAGAGTTCTGAAGCAAAGGTTTTGTTTTTTTGACACACACCTTGGAGCTTCAGTACACAGATTACTAGCTGACTGCATTCATTTCTAAGATTTAGACTCAGTATGTTTGTATTTCTCTTGTATGCCAAAGTTCTTCTTAATATTAATCCCAACATAGTTATAATCCATTTAGGTTATCAAGCCAAATGCTAAGCTTATACTTAGCATAGACACCAAATTGAACATCTGTGGGTTTTATATATTAAGGAGTGTTTACATTGCAGTGACTTTGAGCTTGTTTAAAATGTAGATTTCTGAATGAATTCACAAAGAGAAGATCATTCATATAGAATCTTCTTTTAAAAACACATAGAACTACAAGGTAACACTAGTTACCTTGATAACCTATCATTAACCATCTTTGTACTT